>NW_027206674.1:549383-598936 GCF_032191515.1 Phaenicophaeus curvirostris | reverse complement strand
TATAGAGACCCCCCATGGGACCCCCCCCCTCCTCCACGGGAGACCCCTATAGAGACCCCTCCATGGGACCCCCCCTCCTCTATGGGAGACGCCTATGGGAGACCCCTATAGAGACCCCTATAGAGACCCCTCCATGGGAACCCCCCTCCTCCATGGGTGAGCCCCATAGAGACCCCTATAGAGACCCCCCCAGAGGAGAGCCCCTCCTCTATGGGAGACCCCTATAGAGACCCCCCCATGGGACCCCCCCCCTCCTCCACGGGGAGACCCCTATAGACACCCCCTCCATGGGACCCCCCCCTCCTCTATGGGAGACGCCTATGGGAGACCCCTATAGAGACCCCTATAGAGACCCCTCCATGGGACCCCCCCCCTCCTCCATGGGTGAGCCCCATAGAGACCCCTATAGAGACCCCCCCCATAGGATAGGCCCCTCCTCTATGGGAGACCCCTATAGAGACCCCTCCATGGGACCCCCTCCTCCTCCATGGGTGAGCCGTATAGAGACCCCTATAGAGACCCCCCCCATAGGAGAGCCCCTCCTCTATGGGAGACCCCTAGGGAGACCCCTCCATGGGACCCCCACTCCTCCACGGGAGACCCCTAGGGAGACCCCCTATAGAGAGCCCCCTCCTCCACGCGAGCGCCCTATGGAGCCCCTTATAGAGCCGCCCCCCCCCCTTCCCCTCCCCCTCCCCGCCTAGGGGGTTCCCTGGCCCCGCCCCTCCCCTGGCCCCGCCCCTCAACCCTCTAGGCCACGCCCCCTCTCGCCCACTCACCAATCAGAGCGAGGAGGGGGCGTGGCCTATAGGCGTCTCGCCCAATGGCCCCGCCCCTCGATCTCTAGGTCACGCCCCCTCTCACCCACCCGCCAATCAGCGCGAGGAGAGGGCGTGGCCTGCTCCTTTCCCCTCGAGGCTTTGGCGCGCCCCCTGTCACGTGACTCAGGGGGCGTGGGCTAAGCGAGTGGGCGGGGCCTCAGGTGTGGGCGGGGTCACGTGGCGCTTCCCGGAAGGGCAGGTGGGTGCGAGGGGAGCCCCGAAAAAAAGGGGGGGGGGGGGAAGGAACTGGGGGTCTCCGCGTCTCCTGGGGGGTCAGGGAGGGGGAACAGACTCAATTCCAGCTTTTTTTGCCTCATTTCCCTCCTGCAGCCCCGCCCCCCGACCCAAGAAGGGGGAAAAGTGGGGGTTGAGGCCCCAAAAAGGGGGGAAATTGGGGGTTGAGGCCCCCAAAAAGGGGGGAAATTGGGGGTTGAGGCCCCAAAAAGGGGGGAAATTGGGGGTTGAAGCCCCCAAAAAGGGGGGAAATTGGGGGTTGAGGCCCCAAAAAGGGGAGAAATTGGGGGTTGAGGCCCCAAAAAGGGGGGAAATTGGGGCTTGAAGCCCCCAAAAAGGGGGGAAATTGGGGCTTGAAGCCCCCAAAAAGCAGGGAAATTGGGGGTTGAGGCCCCAAAAAGCAGGGAAATTGGGGGTTGAGGCCCCCAAAAGGGGGGAAATTGGGGTTTAAGGAGCAAATCTGGCGTTGGAATCCGCTCCGGGTGCAGGGAGGGGTTGGAGCGGGGGCAGTTAAACCGGAGTGGGTGGCAGAGGACGCCTTGATTAGTGCTAATTATGCAGATGAGCTGGGTTGGGCTTGGGCTGAGCTGCAGGAGTGGAGCTGGGTTTGATTAATCTGGGTCCAGTTAATCCAGATTCAATTAATCCAGGTCCAGTTCACCAGGTCCAGTTAATCCAGGTCCAGCTCACTGGGATCAGTTAATCCAGATTCAATTAATCCAGGTCCAGCTCACCAGATCCAATTAATCCAGATTCAGTTAATGCAGGTCCGGTTAATCCACATCCAGCTCCCTGGGATCAGTTAATCCAGGTCCAGTTAATCCAGATTCAGTTAATGCAGGTTCAGTTCACCAGGATCAGTTATTCCAGATTCAGTTCATCCAGGTCCAATTAATCTAGGTCCAATTAATCCAGATTCAATTAATCCAGGTCCAGTTCACCATGTCCAGTTAATCCAGATTCAGTTCACTGGGTCCAGTTAATCCAGATGCAATTAATCCGGGTCCAGTTCACCAGGTCCAGTTAATCCAGATCCAGCTCACTGGGACCAATTAATCCAGATTCAATTAATCCGGGTCCAGTTCAGTGGGTCCAGTTAATCCAGGTCCAGCTCACTGGGACCAATTAATCCAGATTCAATTAATCCGGGTCCAGTTCACCATGTCCAGTTAATTCAGATTCAGCTCACTGGGATCAGTTAATCCAGGCCCAGTCCACCAGGACCAATTAATCCAGATTCAATTAATCCAGGTCCAGTTCAACATGTCCAGTTATTCCAGATTCACTGGCTCCAGTTAATCCAGGTCCAGTTAATCCAGGTTTAGTTCACTGGGTCCAGTTAATCCAGGTCCAGTTAATCCAGATCCAGTTAATCCAGGTCCAGTTAATCCAGATCCAGTTAATCCAGGTTTAGTTCAGTGGGTCCAGTTAATCCAGGTCCAGTTAATCCAGGTTTGGTTCAGTGGGTCCAGTTAATCCAGGTCCAGCTCACTGGGATCAGTTAATCCAGATCCAGTTAATCCGGGTTTAGTTCAGTGGGTCCAGTTAATCCAGGTCCAGTTAATCCAGATTTAGTTCACTGGGTCCAGTTAATCCAGGTCCAGTTAATCCAGACCCAGTTAATCCAGGTCCAGTTAATCCAACCCCTGGGGACGGTGCCGCGACGCTGCTTTTGCCTCCTTCCTGCTTGGTTGATCCTCATCTCCTGGTTGATTTTCCCGGCTCCGGGTTCCAGCTTGACCTTCCCCATGGATCTCCTCGTCGGCATCGGCTGCGCCGGCCTCCTGGGGACACTGGCCGCGGCGCTGGTGGCTTTGGCTCATCGCTTGGGGCTCCTCCACCAGCTCTGGTACAAGGTAGGGTGAAACTGGTGAGGACACCACGATTGGGACCAAAAAACCCACTTATTTGAGAAGCCACCGACTCAGCGAAGCTTTGGTGACACCACCGAGGTCCTGAGGAGCTTCTCCTCGCGCAGGTGGATCCCCGGAGCCCCCGGCACGGCGGGGAGCTGGTGGCGGAGGTGTTGAAGGCTCACGGCGTCCGGTTCCTCTTCACGCTGGCCGGTGGCCACATCTCCCCCATCTTGGTGGCCAGCGAGAAGATTGGGATCCGCGTGGTGGACACCCGGCACGAGGCCACGGCTGTCTTCGCGGCCGATGCCGTCTCCAGGCTCTCAGGTGTGGATATGGAGGGGCCACCACCTTCTCCTACCCCAGTGGACGGAAGGTTTTGGGTTGTCCCATCTTGATGGGCTTGAGCTTGAGTGGAGGAAGGTTCCAACACGCTTCGTGGTTGGTTTTCTCTCCATTTATTCCCTCCCAGGAGTAGTTTGGCAGCTCTGGTTGAGGCCAAGATGAGGTGACCCCATGGCCACCACCTTCTCCTGCCCCGTTGGATGGAGGGTTTTGGGTTGTCCCATCTTGATGGGCTTGAGCTTGAGTGGAGGAAGGTTCCAAGACGCTTCGTGGTTGGTTTTCTCTCCATTTATTCCCTCCCAGAAGTAGTTTGGAAGCTCTGGTTGAGGCCAAGATGAGGTGACCCCATGGCCACCACCTTCTCCTGCCCCGTTGGATGGAGCGTGTCCCATCTTGGTGGCCTTGAAGCTGAGTGGAGACACCTTCAAGGACTTTGTGCTTCTCCGTGGTGGCTTTTGTCCCTCTTTTTTCTCTCCTGGAGCTCCTTCAGCCGCTCGATGAAGCCAGATGAGCACCCAAGGGTGCCCTGAACCCCTAGTTGAAGACCCTTCCACCCCAGCAGATGTTTCCTCACAGGTCGCATCGGCGTCGCCGCCGTCACCGCTGGTCCTGGTGTCACCAACACCGTCACAGCCGTCAAGAACGCCCAGATGGCCGAGTCCCCGCTTCTGCTCCTCGGGGGAGCGGCCGCGTCGCTCCAGAAGGTTGGAGACGCCCCAAAACATCTCCCAGAGGCCCCATTTTGGGGGGAGTTTCCATCATTTTTGAGGGTTTCTCCACCCGACGTTCCTCCTCGCCACAGGGTCGAGGGGCTTTGCAGGACATCGACCAGCTCTCGCTCTTCAAGACCCTCTGCAAAGCCTGCGTCTCGGTGAGAACCGTCCGGGACATCGTCCCCACCCTCCGCAAAGCCATCGCCACCGCCCAGTCGGCGACCCCCGGTGAGATATTGGGGTGGTGGGACCCCAAAACCACCTTCAGGGCTCTTGAGTTTGGGGTTTCCCACCCAAAAATGATGGGAACCGTTGGACTTGATGACCTAGTGGGTCTTTTCCACCATGAAATGGGAACTCAACGTGGTTTGCAGCAGTTTTTTGGGGTCCTGCTGGTTGAATTTGGGGTTTAACCCCCTCAAAAAGTGGTTTCGAGGTGATGTTGAGGTCCCCTCTGACCCCGATCCCCTAGGACCCGTCTTCGTGGAGCTCCCCATCGACGTCCTCTACCCGTTCCACGTGGTGGAGAAGGAGATCGGCGGCACCAAGAGCGCCCGGGGGTTGCGGGGAAAGGCCGTGCAGTGGTGAGAAGATCCTCCTCGGCACCCCGGGGTGCTCCTGGCACCCCGAAACCTCCCAGCGCCCCAAACCCCTCATCCCGTCTCCGTTAGGTACCTCCAAAACTACGTGAGGAACCTCTTTGCTGGCGCCTGGGAGCCCCGGGATGTCTCCCCGCTGCCCGTGAAGGTGCCGCTGGCCACCGAGGACGAGGTGGGGTTTGGGGGTTCGAAGGAGCTGATTTGGGGGGCTCAAATGAGCTGATTTGGGGGCTGGTGGAGCTGGTTTGGGGGTTTAGATCAGCTGGGGTTGGGGGCTCAGCTGAGCCAGATTCGGGGGATCAACGGAGCTGGTTTTGGGGTGAAATCGGCTGGTTTGGGGTTCAAATGAGCTGATTTTGGGGCTGACGGAGCTGGGTTTGAGCTGATTGAGGTGGTTTTGGGGCTGATCGAGGTGATTTGGGGGCTGATCGAGGTGATTTTGGGGCTGGTGGGGCTGGATTTGGGGTTCATTGAGGGGATTTGGGGCTGATTGAGCTGGTTTATGAGCTGATTGAGGTGATTTTGAGGCTGATTGAGCTGGTTTGGGGGCTGATTGAGCTGGTTTTGGGGTTCATTGAGGGGATTTGGGGCTGATTGAGCTGGTTTTGAGCTGATTGAGGTGATTTTGGGGCTGATGGAGGTGATTTTGGGGCTGATGGAGCTGGATTTGGGGTTCATTGAGGGGATTTTGGGGCTGGTGGAGCTGGATTTGGGGTTGATCGAGGTGATTTTTGGGCTGATGGAGCTGGATTTGGGGTTCATTGAGGGGATTTGGGGCTGGTGGAGCTGGTTTTGGGGCTGATTGAGGGGATTTTGGGGCTGATTGAGCTGGTTTGGGGGCTGATTGAGGTGATTTTGAGGCTGATTGAGCTGGTTTGGGGGCTGATTGAGCTGGTTTTGGGGTTCATTGAGGGGATTTGGGGCTGGTGGAGCTGTTTTTGGGGCTGATTGAGGTGATTTTGGGGCTGATGGAGCTGGATTTGGGGTTCATTGAGGGGATTTGGGGCTGGTGGAGCTGGATTTGGGGTACATTGAGGGGATTTTGGGGCTGGCGGAGCTGGTTTTGGGGCTGATCGAGGCAATTTTGGGGCTGATGGAGCTGGATTTGGAGCTGCTGGAGGGGATTTTGGGGTGGCTGGAGGCACTTTTGGGGCTGACAGGGGTGCGTTCGGGGTGCAGGTGCAGCGCTGCGCGGAGCTGGTGAGCCGAGCCACGAAGCCGCTGGTGCTCGTGGGCAGCCAAGCCATGCTGCCCCCCACGCCGGCCGAGGAGCTGCGGTGAGAGCTCTGGGGACAGGGGGGCTGGTCTGGGGACAGGGGGGCTGGTCTGGGGACAGGGGGGCTGGTCTGGGGACAGGGGAGCTGGTCTGGGGACAGGGGAGCTGGTCTGGGGACAGGGGAGCTGGTCTGGGGACAGGGGGGCTGGTTTGGGGACAGGGGGGCTGGTCTGGGGACAGGGGAGCTGGTTTGGGGACAGGGGAGCTGGTTTGGGGACAGGGGAGCTGGTCTGGGGACAGGGGAGCTGGTTTGGGGACAGGGGAGCTGGTCTGGGGACAGGGGAGCTGGTCTAGAGCTGCTGAGCCAGTTTGGGGACTGGATGAACCAGTTTGGGGACCATTTTAGGGAGAGTTGAACTGGTTTGAGGTGGATCAGCCAGTCCGGGGCCAGTCGAGCCGCGTTTGGGGACAGATCCGGTTTGGGGACAGATCAGCCGGGTTTGGGCCTGACTGAGGAGGTTTTCGGGGCCCAAACTGAGCTGGTTTGGGGGCCAAAAGGAGCCAGTTTGGGTCTTGAAGAGACTCAGTTTTGGGGCCCAAACTGAGCTGGTTTTGGGGCCAAACTGAGCCAGTTTGGGTCTTGAAAAGAGCCAATTTTGGGGCCAAACTGAGCTAGTTTGGGGTTCTGACTGAGCCAATTTGGGGGGCCAAACAGCCAATTTGGGGGGCCAAACCGAGCCAGTTTGGGGCTGTGACCGAGCCAATTTGGGGGGCCAAACCGAGCCAGTTTTGGGGGCCGAACCGAGCCAGTTTTGGGGGCCAAACCGAGCCAATTTGGGGGGCCAAACCGAGCCAATTTGGGGGGCCAAACGGAGCCAGTTTTGGGGGCCAAACCGAGCCAATTTGGGGGGCCAAACCGAGCCAGTTTGGGGCTGTGACCGAGCCAATTTGGGGGGCCAAACCGAGCCAGTTTTGGGGGCCAAACTGAGCCAGTTTTGGGGGCCGAACCGAGCCAGTTTTGGGGGCCAAACCGAGCCAATTTGGGGGGCCAAACGGAGCCAGTTTTGGGGGCCAAATGGAGCCGGTTTGGGGGGCCAAAGTGAGCCAGTTTTGGGGCCGAACCGAGCCAGTTTGGGTCTTGAACAGAGCCGGGTTTTGGAGCCCAAACGGAGCCTGTTTGGGGCTGTGATCAGGGCCAAACGGAGCCAGTTTTGGGGGGCCAAACGGAGCCAGTTTGGGGGGCCAAACCGAGCCAATTTGGGGGGCCAAACGGAGCCAGTTTTGGGGGCCAAACCGAGCCAGTTTGGGGGGCCAAACCGAGCCAATTTGGGGGGCCAAACGGAGCCAGTTTTGGGGGCCAAAGTGAGCCAGTTTTGGGGGCCAAACCGAGCCAGTTTGGGTCCTGAACGGAGCCGGGTTTTGGAGCCCAAACGGAGCCTGTTTGGGGCTGTGACCGAGCGGGTTTTGGGGGCCAACCGGAGCCGGTTTGGGGGGCCAACCCGATCCAGGTTTGGCCCCAACCGAGTCCGTTTGGCCCCTCGCGGTGCCGCTCTCCCCCTGTGTCCCCCAGCGCGGCGCTGGAAGCCCTGGGCGTCCCCTGCTACCTCGGCGGGGCGGCGCGCGGCCTCCTGCCCCCCGGCTGCCCCCTCCTCCTGCGCCACAACCGCCGCGACGCCCTGCGCGACGCCGACCTCGTGCTGCTGGCAGGTACCGGCACGGGGCCACGAGCCTGGGGGCGGGGGGGGGACAACCCCGACGTGTCCCCCCTCCGGGACTGGTCTGGGTGTGGATGCATCCTCCTGGACTTCGGAAAAGCCTTTGAGAGAGTTTGAGAGATGGAGTTGACTCCAGCTGGAGGCCAGGTCCACGCGGTGTCCCCAGGGCTCCGTGCTGGGTCCTGCTCAAGGTCTTCATCCACGACCTGGATGGAGGCATCGAGGGCTCCCTGAGAGAGTTTGGGGGTGACACTGAGCTGGGTGGATCTGCTGGAGGGTTTGAGGTTCTCCAGAGGGATCTGAGCTGGTTGGATCCATGGGCTGAGACCAAGGGGATGAGGTTGGAGCAGGACCTTGGGGCACAACGACCCTGGGCAGCTCCAGCCTAGGAGGAGTCTGGCTGGAAAGGGCCTGGAGGAGAAGGACCTGGGGGGGTTGGTGGGACACGAGGATGTGGAGGCTCTGGAGCGAGTGCAGAGAAGAGCAACGAAGCTGGGGAGGGGGCTGGAGAAGAAGAGGAGCTGAGGGATGTGGGTCGGTGATCGATGGGGATGGTTGGACTCCATGACCGTTGGGTCTCTTCCAACGTGGTGGTTCCACGATTCTCTGAGCTTTGACCCCCTGGTCGTGTCCCCCAGGCAGCGTCTGTGATTTCCGCCTCTCCTACGGGCGCCTCTTCGGCCGCGGTGCCGCCGTCGTGGCCGTGAACCGGGACCGGGAGCAGCTGCTTCGGAATTCCGACGTGTTCTGGAAGCCTCGGCTCGCCGTGCAAGGTCGGATCTCCTCTCCTCGCCCCCCAGACGCGCGGGCGTCCCCCTCGTGGTGGCCGGAGCGGGGTGGGACGAGCCGCGTGTCGTCCCAGGCGACGCGGCCTCCTTCGTGGTGAGGCTGGAGCGGAGGCTGCGGGGTTACGGCTGCGCCAAGGACTGGCTGGAGCGGCTGCGAGAGGCCGAGAGGAAGAAGGAGCAGGAGAACCGGTGAGGGGACAGCGAGGGGACAGCGAGGGGACAGCGAGGGGACAGCGCGGACGGGGATGGAGGGGGGGTGAGGACGGGGGGGAAGATGATGGGGATGGGGACAGGGATGAAGATGGGGACAGGGATGAAGGCGAGGATGGAGATGGAGATGGGGATGAAGACGAGGATGGGGTTGGGGATGAAGATGAGGATGGGGATGAAGACGAGGATGGAGATGGAGATGGGGATGAAGACAAGGATGGGGTTGGGGATGAAGGCGAGGATGGGGTTGGGGATGAAGACGAGGATGGGGTTGGGGATGAAGGCGAGGATGGGGATGGAGATGGGGATGAAGACGAGGATGGGGTTGGGGATGAAGACGATAGAGATGGGGATGAAGACGAGGATGGGGTTGGGGATGAAGACGAGGATGGGGTTGGGGATGAAGACGAGGATGGGGATGGGGATGAAGACGAGGATGGGGTTGGGGATGAAGGCGAGGATGGGGTTGGGGATGAAGGCGAGGATGGAGATGGAGATGGGGATGAAGACGAGGATGGGGTTGGGGATGAAGACGAGGATGGGGTTGGGGATGAAGGCAAGGATGGGGTTGGGGATGAAGACGAGGATGGGGTTGGGGATGAAGACGAGGATGGGGTTGGGGATGAAGACGAGGATGGGGATGGGGATGAAGACGAGGATGGGGATGGGGATGAAGACGAGGATGGGGTTGGGGATGAAGGCGAGGATGGGGTTGGGGATGAAGGCGAGGATGGAGATGGGGATGAAGACGAGGATGGGGTTGGGGATGAAGACGAGGATGGGGTTGGGGATGAAGACGAGGATGGGGATGGGGATGAAGACGAGGATGGGGTTGGGGATGAAGACGATAGAGATGGAGATGGGGATGAAGACAAGGATGGGGTTTAGGATGAAGACGATAGAGATGGGGATGAAGACGAGGATGGGGTTTAGGATGAAGACGATAGAGATGGGGATGAAGACGAGGATGGGGTTGGGGATGAAGACGAGGATGGGGTTGGGGATGAAGACGAGGATGGGGTTGGGGATGAAGATGAGGATGGAGATGGGGATGAAGACGAGGATGGGGTTGGGGATGAAGACGAGGATGGGGTTGGGGATGAAGGCGAGGATGGGGTTGGGGATGAAGGCGAGGATGGGGTTGGGGATGAAGACGAGGATGGGGTTGGGGATGAAGACGAGGATGGGGTTGGGGATGAAGACGAGGATGGGGTTGGGGATGAAGGCGAGGATGGGGTTGGGGATGAAGGTGAGGATGGAGATGGAGATGGAGATGGGGATGAAGACGAGGATGGGGTTGGGGATGAAGACGAGGATGGGGTTGGGGATGAAGATGGGAGTGGGGAAAGGGACAGGGATGAAGATGAAGATGGGGATGAGGACAGAGACAGGGATGAAGACGGGGATGAAGATGAGGATGGGGACACGGATGAAGATGGGGACGGAGATGGGGATGAAGATGAGGATGGGGTTGAGGATGAAGATGGGGGTGGGGAAAGGGACAGGGATGAAGATGGGGATGAGGACGGAGACAGGGATGAAGATGGGGATGAAGATGAGGATGGGGCAGGGATGAAGATGGGGATGGGGACAGGAACAGGGATGAAGATGAAGATGGGGATGAGGATGGAGACAGGGATGAAGATGGGGAGAGGGATGAAGATGAAGATGGGGACAGGGATGAAGATGGGAATGAGGATGAGGATGGGGACAGGGATGGGAATGAAGATGGGGATGGAGACAGGAACGAAGATGAGGATGGGGATGGGGATGAAGATGGGGACAGGAATGAAGATGAAGATGGGGACAGGGATGAAGATGGGGATGAAGATGGGGACGAGGCTGGGGATGAGGATGGGGACAGGGATGAAGATGAAGATGGGGATGAGAACAGGGACGGGGTGAAGATGAAGATGAGGACAGGGACAGGGATGAAGATGAGGATGGGGATGAGGACAGGGTCGAAGATGAAGATGGGGACAGGGATGGTGAAGAAGATGGGGACAGGGATGAAGATGAGGATGGTGGTGGGAATGAAGATGAGGATGGGGATGGGAACGGGGATGAAGATGGGGATGAAGATGGGGATGGGGACAGAGAAGGGAATGGATGGAAAAGGAGACGGGAACGGTCGGGGGCTTGGGGGTGGGGATGAAGCTGGGGCTGAAGCTGGGACAGGGCTGGCAACGGGCTCCTCGTTCCGTGTCCTTTGGGGATCCCACCACCCTCTTCCATGTCCCCCCCCAACAGGGAGAAGGCCGCGACGCCCACCACCCACCACCTGAACCCCCTGGACGTGTTGTACCACCTGGACGCCGCGCTGCCCGCCGAGAGCCTCCTCGTGGCCGACGGGGGAGACTTCGTGGGCACCGCGGCCTACACCGTCCGGCCCCGCCGGCCCCTCGCCTGGCTGGACCCCGGTGAGGACCTGGCCCCACCGCCCCCCGGGACCTCTAGGGGAGACACCAACCAACCAACCAACCTCTTGTCCTCCTGGCAGGAGCTTTCGGCACGTTGGGAGTCGGCGGCGGATTCGCGCTCGGAGCCAAACTCTGCCGACCGGACGCTGAGGTACCAGGCGGCTCGTGGGGCCAGGTCCACGGGGTGGCCCCAGGGCTCTGTGGTGGCTCCAGGGGCTCCGTGGTGGCTCCAGCCCTGCTCAAGGTCTTCATCAAAGACCTGGATGGAGGCATCGAGGGCACCCGGAGAGAGTTTGGAGATGACACTGAGCTGGGTGGATCTGCTGGAGGGTTTGAGGTTCTCCAGAGGGATCTGAGCTGGTTGGATCCACGGGCTGAGACCAAGGGGATGAGGTTGGAGCAGGACCTTGGGGCACAACGACCCTGGGCAGCTCCAGCCTAGGAGGAGTCTGGCTGGAAAGGGCCTGGAGGAGAAGGACCTGGGGGGGTTGGTGGGACACGAGGATGTGGAGGCTCTGGAGCGAGTGCAGAGAAGAGCAACGAAGCTGGGGAGGGGGCTGGAGGAGAAGAGGAGCTGAGGGACACGGGTTGGTGGTTGACGGGATGGTTGGACTCGATGATCCGATGGGTCTTTCCCAACCTTGGTGCTTCTCGGATTCTCCGATTCGCGGTGTTTGTCCCCTCCCCGGCGCCAGGTTTGGATCCTCTACGGCGACGGCTCGTTAGGCTACAGCTTGATGGAGTTCGACACCTTCGTCCGGCACAAGGTGAGGTGGGGGAGGTGCTGGGGTGGCCCTGGGGGTGGGCGGGGGGGTTGTCCCCGCGTCCTGGTGGCCTCACGCTGTGTCCCCGCAGACGCCGGTCATCGCGCTGGTGGGGAACGACGCCTGCTGGAGCCAGATCGCCCGCGAGCAGGTGGCTCTGCTGGGCAGCAACGTGGCCTGTGGCCTCGAGTACCTGGGTGAGCACCAACCCCAACCTCGTCCCCGGCGTTGGGGACACCCAGGGGGGGACCCCACCTCGTCCTGGGGCGGATGCCAGTGGTGGATGCCACGGATGGTGGCATCAGGTCCCCTTGGGCTGCATCAAACCATACCTGGTGGCATCTTGTCACCTTGGGGTGGGTCAAACCATGCCTGGTGGCATCTTCTCACCTTGGGGTGGGTCAAACGGCATCTGGTGGCTTCGTTTCTCCTTGGATTGAGCCATTTCGGGTGGCATCGCGTCACCTTGAGTGGATCAAACCGTGTCTGGTGGCATCTTCTTAGCTTGGGTCGAGCCATGGATGGTGGCATCAGGTCCCCTTGGGCTGCATCAAACCATACCTGGTGGCATCTTGTCACCTTGGGGTGGGTCAAACCATGTCTGGTGGCTTCATTTCTCCTTGGATTGAGCCATGACTGGTGGCATCTTGTCACCTTGAGTGGATCAAACCATGCCTGGTGGCATCTTCTCACCTTGGGGTGGGTCAAACCATGCCTGGTGGCTTCGTTTCTCCTTGGATTGAGCCATGACTGGTGGCTTCTTGTCACCTTGGGGTGGATCAAACCATGCCTGGTGGCTTCTTGTCACCTCGGGGAGGATGAAACCGTGCCCGGTGGCATCTTCTTACCTTGGATTGAGCCATTTCTGGTGGCTTCGTGTCACCTTGAGTGGATTGAGCCATGACTGGTGGCTTCTTGTCACCTTGGGGTGGATCAAACCATGCCTGGTGGCTTCGTGTCACCTTGGGGAGCATCAAACCATGCCTGGTGGCATCTTCTCACATTGGATTGAGCCATTTCTGGTGGCTTCTTGTCACCTTGAGGTGGATCAAACCATGGCTGGTGGCATCTTCTCACCTTGGATTGAGCCATTTCTGGTGGCATCTTGTCACCTTGGGGTGGATCAAACCATGCCTGGTGGCTTCTTGTCACCTTGAGGTGGATCAAACCGTGTCTGGTGGCTTCATGTCACCTTAGGGAGGATGAAACCATGCCTGGTGGCATCTTCTCACCTTGGATTGAGCCATTTCTGGTGGCTTCGTGTCACCTTGAGTGGATTGAGCCATGCCTGGTGGCATCTTCTCACCTTGGGGTGGGTCAAACCATGCCTGGTGGCATCTTCTCACCTTGGATTGAGCCATTTCTGGTGGCTTTGTGTCACCTTGAGTGGATCAAACCCTCTCTGGTGGCATCTTCTCACCTCGGGGTGGATCTCGCTGTGTCTGGTGCCTCCGTGACCCCGTTCCCGTTGAGGTGACGAGGCCACCGCCGCTGTCCCCCCCCTTCCAGACTACCACGCGGTGGCCGAAGCTCTGGGTGGCCGCGGCTTCGTGGTGGGCCGCGCGGACGGCGAGCGGCTGGACGCCGTCCTCCAGGCCGCGCAGGCCGCGTGTCGCCAGGGCCGCCCCGTGCTCCTCAACGCCCTCATCGGCAAAACCAACTTCCGCGATGGATCCATCTCCGTCTAGAGACGGCCCCGAGGTGTCCCCGAGGGCGGGGACGGAGCGAGGAGGTGACAACGGTGCCACAAACCCAACCCCAAGGGCCGCTCGAGCGTGTCCCCTCAAGAAACCAGCACCGCGTGGCCACATCTTCACCCTGGGGGCCACCACCACCTCCTTGGGGGCCACCAGCTTAGGTGCCACCTCCTTGGGGGCCACCACCACCATCTTGGGGGCCACCAGTTTGGGTGTCACCTCCTTGGGGGCCACCACCACCATCTTGGGGGCCACCAGCTTAGGTGCCACCTCCTTGGGTGTCCCCTCCTTGGGAGGCCACCACCACCATCTTGGGGGCCACCTCCTTGGGTTCCACCACCTTGGAGACCACCAGGTTGGTGTCACTTCCTTGGAGGCCACCAGCTTGGGTGTCACCTCCTTGGGGGCCACCAGCTTAGTTGCCACCTCCTTGGAGGCCACCACCACCTCCTTGAGGGCCACCAGCTTGGGTGTCACCTCCTTGGAGCCACCTCCTTGGAGGCCATCTCCTTGGGGGCCACCACCACCTCCTTGGGGGCCACCACCTTGGAGCCCACCTCCTTGAGGGCCACTAGCTTGGGGGCCACCACCACCTCGTTGGGTTCCACCTCCTTGGGGGCCACCAGCTTGGGTGCCACCCCCTTGGGGGCCACCGCCACCCCCTTGGGGGCCACCGCCACCCTCTCGGGGGCCACCACCACCTCCTTGGTTTCCACCACCTTGGGTTCCACCACCTTGGGTGCCACCCCCTTGGGGGCCACCGCCACCCTCTTGGGGGCCACCACCACCTCCTTGGAGGCCACCAGCTTGGTTGCCACCCCCTTGGGGCCCCCCCGAGGGCGGCTTTGGGGTCCGTGTCCCCTCCCACCACACGCAAACCCCGTTGGCGAGTGCAGCTCGTGTCCTTTATTGCTGGTGACGAGGCGGTGACAGGACTTTTTTTGGAGGGGGGGGGGTGTCAGGAGACCCCAGGAGGGGACAAGCCACCCCAGGGTTGGGGGGGGACCCAGGGGACACCCCTGTCCCCCCCGAATCCTTCTCCAGGGGCTTTAACCCTGGGGGCTTCACATTCACCTGGTTCCTTTAAGGCTAATACTGATTTTTTTTTTGGGGGGGGGGGTTGATTTTGGGGTGGGGGGTGGATTTTGGGGACCCCCCCCAATAACACTGGCAGAGGGGTTATTTTTGAGGAGAAAAAGAGGTTTTTTGGGGTCCCCCCCCCAAAAAAAACTCCATAAAAAGCTGGAGGAATAAATAAAGCTCAGAGCTCCCGTACCGGTGACCCCCCCTCTTGTTTTTTTGGGGGGGGGGGGGGTAAATAATAAAGAGGGGGGGTAAAAAGGGGGGGGGGCTGGAAGAGGGGGGTCCCAGCGCTTTCTTGGGGTCCCCAAGCAGCGGGGAGGGGGGTTTGGGGGATCCCCCCCCCCAAGCTTGAGCCATGGAGGTCACGGACCCTTGTCAGAATTAGCTAATACTGAATTTTTTTTGGGGGGGGGGAAGGTTTTGGGGGGCAAATTTTTAGGGGGGGGGTGAAAAGGCACTTGGGGGGCAGGTTTGGTTGTGGGAACGGAAAGAGCCGAGCAGGAGGCACCCCAAAAAATCCAAAAAAATAGTGTCCCCCCCACCCTCCCCTTAACGAAGGGGGGGTAGAAATAAGGCTGGAGGGGCAAAAATTTGGGGGGGGGGGGGCAAAAATTTGGAGAGGGGGGTAAAAATTTGGAGGGGGGGGTAAAAATTTGGGGGGGTTAAAAATCTGGGGGTCCCGTCCTGCTCGGCGCTGTGCAAATCGAAGGCAACTAGAGGCAAGTGCTGCTCTTTGGTCGCTCAACCAAGGTGGGGAGCGGGGGCGGCGTCGGTGGCTTCGTCGTTGGGGTCGGTGGCTTCGTCGTTGGGGTCGGTGGCTTCGTCGTTGGGGTTGGTGGCCCCACGATCGATGGGGGCGCTGGTGGCATCGTCGTCCTTAGGGATGGGGGCGCTGGTGGTGGTGGGGGAGGCACCAGGGGTTGGTGTCCCTGCAATCGATGTGGTCGCTGGTGGCATCGACGTCACCGTTGGCGTCAGCATCGCTATCGATGTGGTCGCTGGAGTTGGTGTCACCACCAGGATTGGCATCATCGCTATTGATAAGGTCACTGGTGGCATCAACATCACCGTTGGCATCATCATCGCTATCAATATGGTCACTGGAGTTGGTGTCACCACCAGGATTGGCATCATCGTTATTGATAAGGTCACTGGTGGCATCATCAATGTCACCGTTGGCATCATCATCACTATCAATGTGGTCACTGGAGTTGGTGTCACCACCAGGATTGGCATCAGCACTTCGATGTGGTCACTGGTGGTGGTGGCATCACCACTACTGATGTGGTCACTGGTGGCATCATCAACGTCACCATTGGCGTCATCATCGCTATTGATGTGGTCACTGGTGGAGGTGGCGTCACCAGGATTGGCATCATCGCTATTGATATGGTCACTGGAGTTGGTGGCACCACCAGGATTGGCATCAGCACTTCGATGTGGTCACTGGTGTCATCGTCATCACCGTTGGTGTCATCGTCACTATCGATGTGGTCACTAGAGTTGGTGTCACCACCAGGATTGGCATCATCGCTATTGATATGGTCACTGGTGGCATCATCATCACTGGTGGCATCATCATCACTGTCGATGTGGTCACTGGTGATGGTGTCACCACCATCGTTGGCATCTCCACTATCAACATGGTCACTGGTGATGGTGTCACCACCAGGATTGGCATCATCAATATCGATGTGGTCACTGGTGTTGGTCTCATCACCATCGTTGGCATCTCCACTATCAACACGGTCACTGGAGTTGGTGTCCCCACCAGGACTGGCATCATCACAATCTAGATGGTCACTGGTGTCCCCACCAGGATCGGCATCACCACAATCAACGTGGTCGCTGGTGTCCCCACCATCGCTGGCATCTCCACTCTCAACCCGGTCGCTGGTCTCATCATCGTCATCGCCGGCATCTCCACCATCGCTGCGGTGGCTGCTGTTGGTGTCACCGCCGCCGTTGGCCTCCCCGCCGTCCCGTGGTCGCAGGGGTCTCCGCGGTGGCTCCTCCTTCTCCGGCGTCCCCGGCGTTGGCCGCTCAGAGGCAGACGTTGATCTGCTTGGCCAACTCTCGCTCCAGGTCGAGGATGAGGGCGTCGAAGTCCTTGAGGTTGAGCCGCGGCCCGAAAGGCGCTTCGGCCTCCTCCTCCCCGAGGCCCACGTTGGCCACCACGAGGTCACCGTCCCCTCCGGCCACCGCCCGGGGGTCCCCAGCGCCGGGGGGGCCGCTGCCCGGGAGGAGCCGGTGGTCGCAGACGCTCCAGTCGCCGGCGTAGCGGTTGCTGGGGGGGCTCTCGGGGCCGCGGGGCCGCGCCCGGGCGACCACCGAGCTCTCCAGCAGGTCCAAGCGCAGCGGTGGCCGCCGGGGACCCTCCTCCAGGCGGGGGCCGGAGCCGGGGGGGGCTGCAGGGAGAGAGAGGGGGGGGAAAGGGGGGTCACGACGTGGAGAAATGGGGGACACGGAGCTTCTGGAGGGTTGGGGGACACCAAGAGGAGGAACGTGGGGGTCACAGAGGCCTCCAGGGTTGAGGAACCTCAAAGAGCAGGAATAGGGGGGGAGGAGCCCCCCAGAAGCATCTACATGGGGGTCACAGAGACCTTCCGGGGTTGGGGGACCCCAAAGAGCAGGAATATGGAGGTCATAGATCTCTTCCAGGGTTGAGGAACCTCAAAGAGCAGGAATATGGGGTGAGGAGCCCCCCAGAAGCATCTACAGGGGGGTCATAGAGACCTTCCAGAGCTGGGGGACCCCAAAGAGGAGGAATATGGGGGTCACAGACCCTTTCCAAAGTTGAGGGACCCCAAAAAGCAGGAATATGGAGGTCGTAGATCTCTTTTAGGGTTGATGGACCCCAAAGAGCAGGAACATGGGGGTCAGAGAGCCCTTCCAGAGATGGGGAACCCCAAAAAGCAGGAACATGGAGGTCATAGACCCCATTCCATAGTTGAGGGACCCCAAAAAGCAGGAACACGGAGGTCATAGACCCCATTCCATAGTTGAGGGACCCCAAAAAGCAGGAACATGGAGGTCATAGACCCCATTCCATAGTTGAGGGACCCCAAAAAGCAGGAACATGGAGGTCATAGACCCCATTCCACAGTTGAGGGACCCCAAAAAGCAGGAACACGGAGGTCATAGACCCCATTCCATAGTTGAGGGACCCCAAAAAGCAGGAACATGGAGGTCATAGACCCCATTCCATAGTTGAGGGACCCCAAAAAGCAGGAACATGGAGGTCATAGACCTCTTCCAGAGTTGGGGGACCCCGAAGAGCAGCACTATGGGGTTCCGGAGCCCCCCAGGCGCATCCCCCTGGGGCTCCAGGCCCTCTGGAGCAGCTGCCGGGCTGGTGGCCCTTCCAGAAGCCCCCCTAGAAGTCACCTGGCCAGGCCTGGAGCAGGTAGTGGAGGACCTCGATGTGCTTCTTGAAGTCGACGGCGCCGTCCTCGGTGGGGCTGGGGGTGCCGGGGGCGGCGGGTGCCGAGCGCCGAGGCTCCTGGGCTCGGGTGAGGAGGACGGGCCCGAAGCAGACGGCGAGGTTCTGCGAGGTCATGCGGTTGAAGGCCTGGAACGAGGCCACCAGGCTCAGGTGGTCCAGGAGGCACGTCAGGGTGGCCTGGGGACACGGGGGGGACAGCGCCCAACGGCTCCGCTCGGAGGGGACCCCAAAACCCAGGCGGCTCCCACCCGCTTCGGCACCAGGAACCCCCTTTTTGGCCCCCAAAAGCCCGTTTTTGGCCCCGAAAAGCCCATTTTTGGCCCTGACACCCCCTTTTTGGCCCCAAAAATCCCATTTTTGATACTTAAATCCCCTTTTTGGCCCCAAAAAGCCCATTTTTGGCCCCGAAAAGCCCATTTTTGGCCCTGAAAATCCCATTTTTGATCCCTAAACCCCCTTTTTGGCCCCGAAAATCCAATTTTTGATACTTAAACACCCTTTTTGGCCCTGAAAATCCCATTTTTGGTCCTGAAAATCCCATTTTTGGCACTGGGAACCCCCTTTTTGGCCCCGAAAATCCCATTTTTGGTCCTGAAACACCCCTTTTTGGTCCTGAAAATCCCATTTTTGGTCGTGAAACCCCTTTTTTTGGCCCCAAAAATCCCATTTTTGGCACTGGGAACCCCCTTTTTTTGGCCCTGAAAATCCCATTTTTGGTCCTGAAAATCCCATTTTTGGCCCCGAAAATCCCATTTTTGGTCCTGAAACCCCCTTTTTGGCCCTGAAAAGCCCATTTTTGGCCCTGAAAATCCCATTTTTGATCCCTAAACCCCCTTTTTGGCCCCAAAAATCCCATTTTTGATACTTAAACCCCCTTTTTGGCCCCAAAAATCCCATTTTTGATACTTAAATCCCCTTTTTGGCCCCAAAAATCCCATTTTTGATACTTAAATCCCCTTTTTGGCCCCAAAAAGCCCATTTTTGGCCCCGAAAAGCCCATTTTTGGCCCTGAAAATCCCATTTTTGATCCCTAAACCCCCTTTTTGGCCCCGAAAATCCAATTTTTGATACTTAAACACCCTTTTTGGCCCTGAAAATCCCATTTTTGGTCCTGAAAATCCCATTTTTGGCACTGGGAACCCCCTTTTTGGCCCCGAAAATCCCATTTTTGGTCCTGACACCCCCTTTTTGGCCCTGAAAATCCCATTTTTGGTCGTGAAACCCCTTTTTTTGGCCCCAAAAATCCCATTTTTGGCACTGGGAACCCCCTTTTTTTGGCCCTGAAAATCCCATTTTTGGTCCTGAAAATCCCATTTTTGGCCCCGAAAATCCCATTTTTGGTCCTGAAACCCCCTTTTTGGCCCTGAAAAGCCCATTTTTGGCCCTGAAAATCCCATTTTTGATCCCTAAACCCCCTTTTTGGCCCCAAAAATCCCATTTTTGATACTTAAACCCCCTTTTTGGCCCCAAAAATCCCATTTTTGATCCCTAAACCCCCTTTTTGGCCCCAAAAATCCCATTTTTGATACTTAAACCCCCTTTTTGGCCCCAAAAATCCCATTTTTGATCCATAAACCCCCTTTTTGGTCCCGAAAAATCCCGGTTTTGGCCCCGAAAAGCCCGGTTTTGGCCCCGAAAATCCCATTTTTGGCCCTGAAAATCCCATTTTTGGTCCTGACACCCCCTTTTTGACCCTGAAAATCCCATTTTTGGCCCCCAAAAATCCCATTTTTGGTCTAAAACCCCTTTCTTGGCCCCGAAAATCCCATTTTTGGTCCTGAAACACCCATTATGGCCCTGAAAAATCCTATTTTTGGTCCTGAAAATCCCATTTTTGGCCCTGAAACCCCCTTTTTGGCCCTGAAAGTCCCATTTTTGATCCTTAAACCCCCTTTTGGGCCCTGAAACCCCCTTTTTGGCCCCGAAAAATCCCATTTTTGGTCCTGAAACCCCTTTTTTGGCCCCCAAAATCCCATTTTTGGTCCTGAAACCCCTTTTTTGGCCCCGAAAAATCCCATTTTTGGTCCTGAAACCCCCTTTTTGGCCCCGAAACCCCCTTTTTGGCCCCGAAAATCCCATTTTTGGCACTGGGAACCCCCTTTTTTGGCCCCCAAAAATCCCATTTTTGGTCCTGAAACCCCCTTTTTGGCCCCGAAAATCCCATTTTTGATACTTAAACCCCCTTTTTGGCCCCGAAAATCCCAATTTTGGTCCTGAAACCCCATTTTTTTGGTCCTGAAAATCCCATTTTTGGCACTGGGAACCCCCTTTTTGGTCCTGGAAATCCCATTTTTGGCACTGGGAACCCCCTTTTTGGTCCTGAAAATCCTATTTTTGGCACTGGGCACCCCAATTTGGCCCCGAATCCCCCTCTTTGTCCTCGAATCCCCCTTTTTTGTCCCTGACCCCCCCTTTTTCAGCCCCTGACCCCCCCTTTTTCAGCACTGGGCACCCCAATTTGGCCCCGAACCCCCCTTTTTTGCCCCCAACTCCCCTTTTTTGGCCCCAAACCCCCCTTTTCTGTCCCCGAACCCCCCTTTTTCAGCACGGGGCACCCCAATTTGGCTCCGAACCCCCCTTTTTTGCCCCTGACCCCCCATTTTTTGCCCCCAAACCCCCCTTTTTTGCCCCCGAATCCCCCTTTTCTGCCCCCGAATCCCCCTTTTCTGTCCCCGAACCCCCCTTTTTCAGCACTGGGCACCCCAATTTGGCCCCAGATCCCCCTCTTTGTCCTCAAATCCCCCTTTTTTGTCCCTGACCCCCCCTTTTTCAGCACTGGGCACCCCAATTTGGCCCCGAATCCCCCTTTTTTGCCCCCGAACCCCCCTTTTTCGTCCCCGACCCCCCCTTTTTCAGCACTGGGCACCCCAATTTGGCCCCGAATCCCCCTTTTTTGCCCCCAAACCCCCCTTTTCTGCCCCCGAATCCCCCTTTTTCAGCACTGGGCACCCCAATTTGGCCCCGAACCCCCCTTTTTTGCCCCCAAACCCCCCTTTTCTGCTCCTGAATCCCCCTTTTTTGGCCCCAAATCCCCCATTTTCAGCACTGGGCACCCCAATTTGGCCCCGAACCCCCCTTTTTCAGCACTGGGCACCCCAATTTGGCCCCAAATCCCCCTTTTTTGCCCCCAAACCCCCCTTTTCTGCCCCCGAATCCCCCTTTTTCAGCACTGGGCACCCCAATTTGGCCCCGAACCCCCCTTTTTCAGCACTGGGCACCCCAATTTGGCCCCGAATCCCCCTTTTTTGCCCCCAAACCCCCCTTTTCTGCCCCCGAATCCCCCTTTTTTGCCCCCGAATCCCCCTTTTTTGCCCCCAAACCCCCCTTTTCTGCCCCCGAATCCCCCTTTTTCAGCACTGGGCACCCCAATTTGGACCCGAATCCCCCTTTTTTGCCCCCAAACCCCCCTTTTCTGCCCCCGAATCCCCCTTTTTCAGCACTGGGCACCCCAATTTGGCCCCGAACCCCCCTTTTTTGCCCCCAAACCCCCCTTTTCTGCTCCTGAATCCCCCTTTTTTGGCCCCAAATCCCCCATTTTCAGCACTGGGCACCCCAATTTGGCCCCGAACCCCCCTTTTTCAGCACTGGGCACCCCAATTTGGCCCCAAATCCCCCTTTTTTGCCCCCAAACCCCCCTTTTCTGCCCCCGAATCCCCCTTTTTCAGCACTGGGCACCCCAATTTGGCCCCGAACCCCCCTTTTTCAGCACTGGGCACCCCAATTTGGCCCCGAATCCCCCTTTTTTGCCCCCAAACCCCCCTTTTCTGCCCCCGAATCCCCCTTTTTTGCCCCCGAATCCCCCTTTTTTGCCCCCAAACCCCCCTTTTCTGCCCCCGAATCCCCCTTTTTCAGCACTGGGCACCCCAATTTGGACCCGAATCCCCCTTTTTTGCCCCCAAACCCCCCTTTTCTGCCCCCGAATCCCCCTTTTTCAGCACTGGGCACCCCAATTTGGCCCCGAACCCCCCTTTTCTGCCCCCGACCCCCGCTTTTTCAGCACTGGGCACCCCAATTTGGCCCCGAACCCCCCTTTTTCAGCACTGGGCACCCCAATTTGGCCCCAAATCCCCCTCTTTGCCCCCGAATCCCCCTTTTCTGCCCCCAAATCCCCCTTTTTTGGCCCCGACCCCCCTTTTTTGCCCCCGCCCCCCCCTTTTTCAGCACTGGGCACCCCAATGTGCCCCCGCCCCCCCCTTTCTGCCCCCGCCGCCCCCACCTTCTGGACGTGGGGCAGGCAGGCGAGCAGGCCGGTGGCGCTGGGGGCCTCGGCGCGGGGCGGCCGCTTGGCCATGGCCTCCAGGACCACGTGGTAGAGGCTGGAGGTGATGAGCGGGGTGGGCAGCTCGCGCAGGAAGTCCTTGAGGATCCCTGAGGGCGAGGGGGAGGTCAGCGAGGTCCCCCCCAGGTCCCACCGCGGTCACCAGGGTGAAAGGCCATGGAGAACCCACCGGTGATGACGTTGATGTCCGGGTAGAGGCGCTCCGAGAGCGTGACGGCCGCGCTGTCCCTCTCGAAGGCGTCGCGAAGCTCCTTCTTGACCGCGGCCGAGCCGCAGAGCCGGTACAAGCCGACCACCTGCCGGCAGAGGAACCACCGGCTGAGGAGGTCGGGGCGTCACCAAACCCATGAAACCATCACCAACCCCATGAAACCATCATCGACCTCATGGAACCATCATCGACCTCATGGAGCCACCAACCTCATGAAGCCATGAGCAACTCCATGAGGCCATCACCAACCTCATTAAACCATCATCAACCTCATGAAGCCATTGACAACCTCATGGACCTATCACCAAACCCATGAAACCATCACCAATGTCGTGAAACCATCATCAACCCCATGAAGCCATCGCCAACCCCATGAAACCATCATCAACATCGTGAAACCATCATCAACCCCATGAAGCCATCACCAAAACCATGAGGCCATCACCAAACCCCTGAAGCCATCACCAAGTCTATGAGGCCATCACCAACCCCATGAAGCCATCGCCAACCCCATGAAACCATCATCAACATCGTGAAACCATCATCAACCCCATGAAGCCATCACCAAAACCATGAGGCCATCACCAAACCCCTGAAGCCATCACCAAGTCTATGAGGCCATCACCAACCCCATGAAGCCATCGCCAACCCCATGAAACCATCATCAACATCGTGAAACCATCATCAACCCCATGAAGCCATCACCAAAACCATGAGGCCATCACCAAACCCCTGAAGCCATCACCAAGTCTATGAGGCCATCACCAACCCCATGAAGCCATCGCCAACCCCATGAAACCATCATCAACATCGTGAAACCATCATCAACCCCATGAAGCCATCACCAAAACCATGAGGCCATCACCAAACCCCTGAAGCCATCACCAAGTCTATGAGGCCATCACCAACCCCATGAAGCCATCACCAACCCCATTAAACCACCACCAAAACCATGAGGCCATCACCAAACCCCTGAAGCCATCACCAACCCCATGAAGCCACCACCAAGCAATGAAGCCAACACCAACCTCATGAGACCATCACCAACTTCATGAAACCATCATCAACCTCATGAAACCATCACCAACTCCATGGAGCCACCAACCATATGAAGCCGCAACCAACTCCATGAGGCCATCACCAACCCATGAAGCCATCACCAACTCCATGAAACCATCACCAACTCCATGGAGCCACCAACCATATGAAGCCGCAACCAACTCCATGAGGCCATCACCAACCCATGAAGCCATCACCAACTCCATGAAGTCATCACTAACCACGTGAATCCACTACCAAGCCCACGAAGACACCACCAACTCCATGAGGCCATCACCAAACCCATGAAACCATCAACAACCCCATTAAACCACCATCAACTCCATGAAGCCATCACCAACCTCATGAAGCCATCATCAACCTCATGAAGCCATCAATAACCCCATGAAGCCATCAATAACCCCATGAAGCCATCAATAACCCCATGAAGCCATCAATAACCCCATGAAGCCATCACCAACCCCATGAAGCCATCGCCAACCCCATGAAGCCATCATCAACATCGTGAAACCATCATCAACCCCATGAAGCCATCGCCAACCCCATGAAGCCATTGCCAACCCCATGAAGCCATCGCCAACCCCATGAGGCCATCACCAACCCCATGAAGCCATCACCAACTCCATGAGGCCATCACCAACCCCATGAAGCCATCACCAAACCCCTGAAGCCATCAGCAACCCCGTGAAGCCATCAGCAACCCCGTGAAGCCACCACCAACTCCATGAAGCCATCACCAACCCCATGAAGCCATCACCAACCCCATGAAGCCACCACCAACCTCATGAAGGCATCACCAACCTCATGAAGGCATCACCAACCTCACGAAGGCATCACCAACCCCATTAAACAATCACCAAACTCATGAAGCCTTCACGAACCCCGTGAAGCCACCTCCTCGCTCACCTTCAGCCCCCGTTTCTCGATCTCGGCCACGCATTTCTGGATGAGCAGCGGCACCTTGGTGGCCGTCCTCTCCCTCTCCACCAGCTGGCCCAGCTCCACGCCGAAGACGCGCGGCTCCCGCTCCCCGGGGCCGTCCCACTGCTCCACCAAGGAGAACTTGGAGTAGAGGACGCCGCGAGGCTGCAGCCGAACCGCCAGCTGCTGTGCCCGGCAACCTAGGGGGCCAAGAGAGTCGTCAGCCCCACCAGGGGACACCAGATCCGGAGAATCTCCAGGTGGGGAAAGACCCAACGGGTCATGGAGCGCAACCATCCCATCAATCACCAACCCGTGGCCCTCAGCCCATGGATCCAACCAGCTCGGATCCCTCTGGAGAACCTCAAACCCTCCAGCAGATCCACCCAGCTCAGTGTCACCCCCAAACTCTCTCAGGGAGCCCTCGATGCCTCCATCCAGGTCGTGGATAAAGACCTTGACCAGGACCCAGCACGGAGCCCTGGGGACACCGCGTGGAACTGGCCTCCAGCTGGAGTTAACTCCATCTCCCACCACTCTCTGGGCCCTCCACACAACCAGTTTTCCACCCAGGAGAGCGTCAGCCTGGGTGCTGGGTCCTGCTCAAGGTCTTCATCAACGACCTGGATGAAGGCATCGAGGGCTCCCTGAGAGAGTTTGGGGTGACACTGAGCCGGGTGGATCTGCTGGAGGGTTTGAGGTTCTCCAGAGGGATCTGAGCTGGGTGGATCCATGGGCTGAGACCAAGGGGATGAGGTTGGAGCAGGACCTTGGGGCACAACGACCCTGGGCAGCTCCAGCCTAGGAGGAGTCTGGCTGGAAAGGGCCTGGAGGAGAAGGACCTGGGGGGGTTGGTGGGACACGAGGACGTGGAGGCTCTGGAGCGAGTGCAGAGAAGAGCAACGAAGCTGGGGAGGGGGCTGGAGAAGAAGAGGAGCTGAGGGACGTGGGTTGGCGATCGATGGGGATGGTTGGACTCCATGATCCGGTGGGTCCTCTCCAAGCTGGTGACTCTCCGAGACCCCCTCGTACCTCGGAAGACGTGGGGCAGGACCACGGTGCCGTGGCAGCAGAGCCGGTTGCGGCAGGCGCTGGGATCCCAGGAGAACATCATCACCTTGAGGTGCTGAGCGCCTTCCAGCTCCAGGTTGAAGGTGTGGTTGAGGCCCAGAAACGCCGTCCGGCAGGGCAGCAGCGCCGTGCGAGCGCGGTTCTCGCCGTCCACCTGCAAGACGCAGAAAACCTCGCGGGCTTCGCCTCGCGGCGCCGCCTTCAGCTCGCCGACGCCGTGGAGGTGAACGTTGACCAGGCCTGAGAGGAGCTGCCCGCCCCGCGGCGGTGGCACCATCTCGCCGCAGCTGTAGGGTCGGAAAGCACCGAGATCCAAGCCGGCGTCGCCGTCTTCGGCTCCGAGACGCGTCGCGCCGCGAGCCGGCAGCTCCGGGGAGTCGCCGTCGCTCAAGTAGCCGGTTTTGGAGGCCGCTTTGGCTCGCGGGAGCCGGGGCCGCGAGGAGACGCTGCTGTCCAGGTGGTAGCGGCTGATGACGTTGCTGGACTCCTTGTGGGACGGAGAAGGGGAGGTGGCACCTTCGTGGGCGCGAGGACGGGGGCTGCGGAGGCTCAGCTTGCGCCGCAGTTCCGGAAGCTTCTTCATCTTGAGCGAGAGGCGCCGGACGGTGCCCGGGGACTTGAGTTTGGGGACCGAGCGGCTCTTCCTGGGGCTGGAGGGGGGAGACGGCGACTTCCCTGCGAGGACAAGGGACAGGGGACAACGTCGTGGGGGATGGAGAGGGACGGAGGGGACAGGGGACAACGTCCTGGAGAGGGGACGCGGGACAGGGAGGAGGAGGGAGGAGGAAGAGAAAAGGAGGAGAAGGAGGAGAAAAGGAGAAGGAGAGAAGGAGGAGAAGGAGAAAAGGAAGAGGAGAAGGGAGAAGGAGAAGGAGAAAAGGAAGAGGAGAAGGGAGAAGGAGAAGGAGGAAGGAGGAAGGAGAAGGAGAAAAGGAGGAGGAGAAGGAGATGGAGAAGGAGGAAGGAGGAAGGAGAAGGAAGGGGGAGAAGGAAGGGGGAGAAGGAAGGGGGAGAAGGAAGGGGGAGAAGGAAGGGGGAGAAGGAAGGGGGAGAAGGAAGGGGGAGAAGGAAGGGGGAGAAGGAAGGAGGAGAAAAGGAGGAGAAAAGGAGGAGAAAAGGAGGAGAAGGAAGAAGGAAGAAGGAGAGGGAGAAGGAGAAGGGAGAAGGAGAAGGAGAAGGGAGAAGGAGAAGGGAGAAGGAGAAGGAGAAGGAGAAGGAGAAGGAGAAGGAGAAGGAGAAGGAGAAGGAGAAGGAGAAGGAGAAGGAGAAGGAGAAGGAGAAGGAGAAGGGAGGAGAAGGAGAAGGAGAAGGAGAAGGAAGAAGAAGGAAGAAGGAGAAGGAAGAAGGGAGAAGGGAGAAGGGAGAAGGGAGAAGGAGAAGGAAGAAGGAGAAGGAAGAAGGAGAAGGAAGAAGGAGAAGGAGAAGGAGAAGGAGAAGGAGAAGGAGAAGGAGAAGGAGAAGGAGAAGGAGAAGGAGAAGGAGAAGGAGAAGGAGAAGGAGAAGGAGAAGGAGAAGGAGAAGGGAGGAGAAGGAGAAGGAGAAGGAGAAGGAGAAGGAAGAAGAAGGAAGAAGGAGAAGGAAGGAGAAGGAGAAGGAAGAAGGGAGAAGGAAGAAGGGAGAAGGAAGGAGAAGGAAGAAGGAGAAGGAAGGAGAAGGAAGGAGAAGGAAGGAGAAGGGGAAGGTGAGGCTTGCCCCTCACCACAAGCCTGGGTCCCGCTGGCTCCCGGTTCCTCTCCGTGGCCTTCGGCCTCCCCGGCGCGGCCCCTCTCGGCCTCCCAGCTCCCTCCATGCCACGACCTCCCGGGGCTCGCGGGCTGCGGGTCCTCGTCCTCCGGGATCGGGTTGTACCAGATGTCGCCCTCGCTGCCCACGGCGCCCGACTCAACCTCGGCTCGGCCGCCCGCATCCTCCAGGCCCGGGCCCTGAGAGACAGAAAATGGCGGCAAATGAGTTCTCCAAGATGGAGGGAAAAGGAGGAGGAGGAGGAGAAAAGGAGAGAAGGGGAGAAGGAGAAGGAGAGAAGGGGAGAAGGAGAAGAGGAAGGAGAGAAGGAGAAGGAGAGAAGAACGAGGAGGAGGAGGAGGAGGAAGAAGGAGAAGGAAGAAGGAGAAAAGGAGGAGAAGAAGGAAGAAGGAAGAAGGAAAAAGGGAGAAGGAGAAGGAGAAGGAGAAGGAGAAGGAGAAGGAGAAGGAGAAGGAGAAGGAGAAGGAGAAGGAGAAGGAAGAAGGGAGAAGGGAGAAGGGAGAAGGGAGAAGGGAGAAGGGAGAAGGGAGAAGGAGAAGGAAGAAGGAGAAGGAAGAAGGAGAAGGAAGAAGGAGAAGGAAGAAGGAGAAAAGGAGGAGAAGAAGGAAGAAGGAAGAAGGGAGAAGGAGAAGGAGAAGGAGAAGGAGAAGGAGAAGGAGAAGGAAGAAGGAGAAGGAAGAAGGAGAAGGAAGAAGGAGAAGGAAGAAGGAGAAGGAAGAAGGAGAAGGAAGAAGGAGAAGGAGAAGGAAGAAGGGAGAAGGGAGAAGGAGAAGGGAGAAGGAGAAGGAAGAAGGAGAAGGAAGAAGGAGAAGGAAGAAGGAGAAGGAAGAAGGAGAAAAGGAGGAGAAGAAGGAAGAAGGGAGAAGGAGAAGGAGAAGGAGAAGGAGAAGGAGAAGGAGAAGGAGAAGGAAGAAGGAAGAAGGAAGAAGGAAGAAGGAAGAAGGAAGAAGGAGAAGAGGAAGGGGAAGGATAATGGGAAAATGGGAAGGGAAGATGAGAAAAGAAGAAGAGTAGAAGAAGAAATGGAGGAGGAGAGGAGAAGAGAATGAGGAGAAGGAGAGGAGGAGAAGGAGAGGAGGAGAAGGAGGAGGACAGAACAAGATGAAGAAGGAGAAGGAGAAGGAGAAGGAGAAGGGGAGAAGGAGAAGGAGAAGGAGGAGAAGGGGAGAAGGAGGAGAAGGGGAGAAGGAGGAGAAGAAGATTCCACTTTCCCCCCCCCTCTATCCCTTTTTGAGTCACCTTGGCCGCCGAGAGCACCCAGTGGCGGCTGCTGCGCTCCAGGCTCTGCAGGTACGCGCCGGCCCGGGGGCTGCGACCGAGACCCCCCAACTCCCCGGAGCCGCTGGCGGCCTCGGCGGCCTCGGAAGCCTCGTTATCGGGTTGGGAGACGCCGGCGTCGGGGTCCGTCTGGCCGGTGTCCGAAGGCTCCGGAGAGGATTTGGGGGGCATCGAACGCTTCTCGTCGCGGGCCCCGCAGGAGAAACGAGCCCAGTTCTGCTTTCGGGGCGCAGCGGGGGCCGCCTCGGCCTCCGGCGTCACCGGGGGATCCGGATGCTCTGAGGGAAGAAGGAAAAAAAAGTTGGGAAGAGGGAAGAGGTCGCCAAAAGGAGAAAGTCAACGGGGCTCGAGGAGCTCCGGTCGCCCCCCACAAAGCCGCACGGGACCCCCTTTTCCCATCTCGGGGCCACCGAGCGGGATTTCCAGGATTTCCCCCCCCCCCAGGGAAAGGGGGGGCCCGGCCGGAGCCCCAGAAAGGGGAGGGGGGGCTGAACCCCAACTGCGAAGGGGTTGGCACCCCTCAAACCTGGCCACCCCAATTCCCTGCCTCCCAATTTCCCCTGCGCCCCTCAAATCTGGGCACCCCAATCTCTTTGCACCCCAATTTCCCCTGCGCCGCTCAAACCCGTGCACCCCAATTCCCTCTCCACCCCTCGGCTCTGGGCACCCCAATCCCTCTGCACCCCAATCCTCCTGCACCCCTCAAATCTGTGCATCCCAATTTCCCCTGCAACCCCCAAACCTGAGCACCCCAATCCCTCTGCACCCCAATCCTCCTGCACCCCTCAAATCTGGGCACCCCAATCTCTTTGCACCCCAATTTCCCCTGCGCCGCTCAAACCTGGGCACCCCAATTCCCTCTCCACCCCTCGGCTCTGGGCACCCCGATCCCTCTGCACCCCAATCCTCCTGCACCCCTCAAATCTGGGCATCCCAATTTCCCCTGCAACCCCCAAACCTGAGCACCCCAATCACTTTGCACCCCAATCCCCAGCACCCCAGCTCCTGGGGTCCCTTCCTTGGGGGGGGGGCAGAAGGGATTTAGGGGTGATAAGGGGGGAGACAAAGGGATTTAGGGGTGATAAGGGGGGAGTAGAAGGGATTTAGGGGTGATAAGGGGGAGGTAGAAGGGATTTCGGGGTGATAAGGGGGAGGTAGAAGGGATTTCGGGGTGATAAGGGGGAGGTAGAAGGGATTTCGGGGTGATAAGGGGGGGACAGAAGGGATTTCGGGGTGATAAGGGGGGGTAGACGGGATTTAGGGGTGATAAGGGGGGAGTAGAAGGGATTTAGGGGTGACAGACGGGGAGACAAAGGGATTTAGGGGTGATGGGGGGGGTAGAAGGGATTTAGGGGTGATAAGGGGGGTAGAAGGGATTTAGGGGTGATAAGGAGGGTAGAAGGGATTTAGGGGTGATAAGGGGGGGCAGAAGGGATTTAGGGGTGACAAGGGGGGAGACAAAGGGATTTAGGGGTGATAAGGGGGTAGTAGAAGGGATTTAGGGGTGATAAGGGGGGGTAGAAGGGATTTAGGGGTGATAAGGGGGCGTAGAAGGGATTTAGGGGTGATAAGAGGGGAGTAGAAGGGATTTAGGGGTGATAAGAGGGGAGTAGAAGGGATTTAGGGGTGATAAGGGGGGGGTAGAAGGGATTTAGGGGTGATAAGGGGGGAGTAGACGGGATTTAGGGGTGATAAGGGGGGGTAGAAGGGATTTAGGGGTGATAAGGGGGGAGTAGAAGGGATTTAGGGGTGATAAGGGGGGTGAGAAGGGCTCCAGGGTTTTGGGGGGGGGGGGGGGGGGGGGGCAGAAGGGCTCCAGGGGTGACGTTTGGGGGTGGGAAGGGACCCAGCGGGGCCGGGGGGGGTCCGAAGGGGGGGGGGGGGTCCCCCCCTTTTTTTTGGGGGGTGGGGGTGGGGGGGTCCTTACCTCCCTCCTTGCCCGCCGCTTTCTTCCCTCGGCCCCTCAGGCGCGAGATCGTCCTCCTCAGCAGCGGTTCGGCCATTTCCCTTCCCCCCCCCCCTTAAAAAGTCTCCGGGGGGGGGTGTTTCCTTCCTCCCCTCCCCCTCAAAACTTCAGGGGGGGCTCCCTTGGCTCAGGGGGACCCCCTTTTGCCGCCACCCCCCCCCCGCCTTTATATCCACGTTCAGCGGGGCCCGAGAGGCCGCCCCCCCCCCCCCCCCCAACTCCCCGTGAGGAGGAGGAGGAGCCGGGAGGGGGGTGGGGAGAGGGGAGAGACCCCCAAAAGGGAGAGAGACCCTCCCCATGAGGGGGGAGGACACCCCAGTAAGGGGTAGGGACCCCCCCCAATCCGTGACACCCCCCCCACACACCCCCAGACGCCCTTAAATACCCCCCAGACCCCCTTAAATGCCCCCAGCCCCTTCAAACCCCCCCAAACCCTCTTCAATACCCCAGACGCCCTTAAATACCCCCAGACTCCCTTAAATCCCCCCCCACCCCCTCAAACCCTCTTAAATACCCCCAGACCCCCTTAAATACCCCCTCAAACCCCCCTAAATACCCCCAGACGCACTTAAATACCCCCAGACCCCCTTAAATCCCCCCCAGACCCCCCCAAACCCTCTTAAATACCCCCAGACGCCCTTAAATACCCCCAGACCCCCTTAAATGACCCCCCAAAACTCCCCCAAAACCTCTTAAATACCCCCAGACACCCTTAAATACCCCAGACCCCCTTAAATACCCCCCAGACCCCCCCAAAACTCCCTCAAACCCTCTTAAATACCACCAGACCCCCTTAAATACCCCCCAGGTGCCCTTAAATACCCCCTAAACAACCCCAGACCCCCTTAAATACCCTCAGACCCCCTTAAATAACCCCCAGATGCCCTTAAATACCCCCCGACCCCCTTAAATGCCCCCTTAAATACCCACAGACCCTCTTAAATACCCCCCCGTCCCCCAAAACATCCCCCAGACCCCTTTAAATACCCCTCTGCCCCCCCAAACACCCCCAGACCCCCTTTAAATACTCCCAGACCCCCCTTTAAATACCCCCCATGCCCCCCCAAACACCCCCAGACCCCCTGTAAATCCCCCCGAGCCGCTTAAATGCTCCCCAAACCCCCTTTAAATACCCCCCAGACCCCCCCAAATCTCCTAGACTCCTTAAATACCCCCCAGACCCCCCCAGACCCCATTAAATAACCCCAGATTCCCCTAAATACCCCCCCTTAACCCCCCAAACCACCCCCCCCAAGCCCCCAACAACCCCTAGACCCCCCCAGCCCCCCAATATCCCCTTTAAACACCCCCCCACCCCCCCAAAACGACCCTCAGAGCCCTTTAAATACCCCCCAACACCCCCAAACCCCAAGTCAGGAGCCTCCCCCCCCCCCCCCCCCAATCCATCCCAGGTCATGAAGTAGGGGGGTGCCCCCCCCCCCCCATAACCAGAGCGGGTTCACACTTCGCACACGTGTTTATTGCCCCATGGGGACCCCCCAATTCCACCCCACCCCCCAAATTTTCCTTGGGGGGGGGTGGGGGGTGTCCCCCCCCCCTCCTCCAAATATCTAGATTGGAGGTGGAGGCTTCGCAAAGGGGGGGATGGAGGAGGAGGAGGAGGGTTTGGGGGGGAGGGGGTGTCGTGGGGGGGGTTGGGGTTTGGGGGGGCCCCTGCGAGGCTCAGGGGGGGCCCTCGCACACCCAGGCGAGGGAGCTGGTGCAGGGGAAGTCGAACCACTGTCCGTCCTCCCGCACGGCCGCGCAGTTCTCCTGCCGCTCGCCGTTGGGTTCGTTCCTGTGCCAAGAGCTTGGGGGGCACCAGAGGAATTAGGGGGTCCCCCCCCCCCCCCCAATGTCCCCCCCCATCCCCCCTGGTTGGGTTGTACCTGCTCTCCCGAGGGAGGACGGAACCGTCCGCTCGCTTCCAGGTGCCCTCGAGGTCTTCGTCGCGGATGCCGAGCCAGGAGGAACCTCGCAGCGTGGTCTGGACGTGCTCCTGGGGGGCAGAGAGCGTGGGGGGGGGGGGGGTCCCCAAAACCGCCTGCCCCACCGCGGGGAGCGATGGAGTCAGGGGAGCGCGGAACTAGAGAATTATGGAATGAGGGAATCATGGGAGCATGGAACAGTAGGATCACGGGATGATGGAAGGATGGAATCATGGAATGATGGAACTGTAGAATCATGGGATGATGGAATCATGGACCTATAGAGTCATGGAACTACAGAATCATGGAACTATAGGATCACGGGATGATGGAAGGATGGAATCATGGAACTATAGAACCATGGAAGGATGGAATCATGGAACTATAGAATCATGGACCTACAGAATCATGGAAGGATGGAATCATGGACCTATAGAATCATGGAATGATGGAATCATGGACCTATAGAATCATGGAAGGATAGAATCATGGAACTATAGAATCATGGAAGGATAGAATCATGGAACTATAGAATCATGGAATCATGGAACTATAGAACCATGGAAGGATGGAATCGTGAAACTATAGAATCATGGATCTACAGAATCATGGAAGGATGGAATCATGGACCTACAGAATCATGGAAGTATGGAATCATGGAACTATAGAATCATGGACCTATAGAATCATGGAAGGATGGAATCATGGACCTACAGAATCATGGAAGGATGGAATCATGGACCTATAGAATCATGGAAGGATGGAATCATGGAACTATAGAATCATGGAATGATGGAATCATTGACCTATAGAATCATGGAATGATGGAATCATGGAACTATAGAACCAATGAACCTGGAATGATGGAATGATGGAATCATGGAAGGAGGGAATCATGGAACCACGGAATGATGAAACCATGGAATGATGGTATCATGGAACTATAGAATCATGGAACGATGGAATCATGGAGGGAGGGAATCATGGAACAATGGAATGATGGAATCATGGACCTATAGAATCATGGAAGGATGGAATCACGGACCTATAGAATCATGAAATCGTGGAATGATGGAATCATGGAACTATAGAATCATGGAACCATGGAATGATGGAATGGAAGGCTGAAATCATGGAACTATAGAGCGATAGAACTATGGAGTCACAGAATTATCAAATTGTAGAACCATGGAAACATGGAATGATGGAACCGTGGAGTTATGAAACCATAGAACCGTGAAATCATGGAACCACAGAACCGTGGAACCATGGAATCGTAGAATCAAGGAACCATAAAATCATGGAATCATGGAAACCTGGGTTTGGTTTCGGGCCCCTCACTCCAAGAGGGACATCGAGCACGTTCCGAGAAGGGGAGTGGAGCTGGGGGGGGTTGGGCTGGAGAAAAAGGAGCCATCAAGGGGGGATTTAGGTTGGATATTGGGAAAAATCCCTTCACCCAAAGGGTTCCCAAGCCCTGGAATTTGCTGCACAGGGAAGGAACCGTGTCCCCATCCTGGTGGGGCTCAAAAGCCATGGAGATGTGGGGCTGAGGGACCTGGACTGCGGGTGGAGTTGGCAGCGTTGGGTCAGACCCAATGATCGTTTCCAACCCAAATGATTCTGTGATTCCACGAATTCTACAACTATGAGGCTCTGGAGTGTGAATTTGAGGCTAAAAGAAGAGAATTTGGGTAAAGCTTCGGGTGAGGGTCCAGCAGTTCCCACCCAAACCTGTCGTAGGGGGCTGGACAGGGTGGTGGGATGATCCTGAGGCCTCCAGCTGCTCCTCAGCTCCCACAAGAGCATCTCCTCATCTCCTCCCTCCCTTCCCAGACGCCGGAACCCGTCCCCTCCTCACCTTCTCCTCGGGGCCGTCCACCTCCAGGAGCTGCGCGCCCAGCGCCGAGCAGAAGCGCTGAGCGTCCGCCCAGGAGCTCGTCGTCTTGGAGTAGAAGTAGCAGGAATTCCCGAAGTAGATCCAGCCCTTGGAGCAAGGGGGACAACCTGGGAACGGAGCGGGGGCAGGATCAGAGAATCGACAGGTTGGGAAAGACCCAACGGATCATGGAGTCCAACCGTTCCCATCAATCCACGTCCCTCAGCACCTCGTCCACCTTCAACCCCTCCAGGGCAGGGGACTCAACCCCCTCCCTGTTCCAGTGACCAATAACCCTTTCCATGAAGAAGTTCTTGATGTCCCATCCGGAGCCTCCCCTGGTGGAGCTCGAGGCTGTTCCCTCCCGTCCTGTCCCCTGGCCCTTGGGAGAACCTCAAACCCTCCAGCAGATCCACCCAGCTGGCTCCTAGACTCCTAGAACGTTCACACCAACCCAGCTGGAGGACCTTGACCTCGTGGAACCTCCTGAGCTCCTTCAGGCCGGAGGTTCCCGGACTCACAGGAGTAGGAGCAGACGTCGGCCTCGGTCCCGTGGACCACCCAGCGGCTCCACTCCTTGTCCCCGGTGTAGAGCATCACCGCCCGCTGCAGGTTGTTGCCGTAGTTGAAGTAGAGCTGGTGGCCGGCCAGGGCCAGGAGCCCCCCGGGGCGGCACTCCCAGCGCTGCAGGACGTCGTCCTCCCGGCACGGCTCCAGCCGCACCAGCGACAGGTTCTGGCCCCGGGCGGCCGTCACGCAGCGCCGGCTCCGCTGGCTCCGCAGCCGCCGCCCCGGCAGCCACTGGAAGCGTTGGGCCACCGCGGCCGGCTGGCAGGTGGTGGCCGTCAACTGGTGGCCAGAGGCCTCCACGCACTTGCGCTGGTTCTCGTTGTAGAGCTGGAAGGAGCAGGAGGCTGGGGAGGGGGACACGGGGTTGGGGACACGTCCGTGGGTGTCACCACGGGGAGGGATGGAGGGAGGGATGGATGGAGAGGACACACGGGGTTGGGGACACGTCCATGGGTGTCACCACGGGAAGGGATGGATGGATGGAGGGGACACGTCCATGGGTGCCACCACGGGAAGGGATGGATGGATGGAGGGGACACACGGGGTTGGGGACACGTCCATGGGTGCCACCATGGGAAGGGATGGATGGATGGATGGATGGAGGGTTCACACGGGGTTGGGGACACGTCCATGGGTGTCACTATGGGAAGGGATGGATGGATGGAGGAGACACACGGGGTTGGGGACATGTCCATGGGTGCCACCATGGGGAGGGATGGATGGATGGAGGGGACACGTCCATGGGTGCCACCATGGGGAGGGATGGATGGATGGATGGAGGGGACACACGGGGTTGGGGACACGTCCATGGGTGCCACCATGGGAAGGGATGGATGGATGGATGGAGGGGACACACGGGGTTGGGGACACGTCCATGGGTGTCATCATGGGAAGGGATGGATGGATGGAGGGGACACGTCCATGGGTGCCACCACGGGAAGGGATGGATGGATGGAGGGGACACGTCCATGGGTGCCACCATGGGAAGGGATGGATGGATGGAGGGGACACACGGGGTTGGGGACACGTCCATGGGTGCCACCACGGGAAGGGATGGAGAAGACGCACCCACATTTGGCAGCTCCTTCACCTTCTCAGCTTCCAGCTCCTCCCTCAGGGCTGCCACTGGAGGGACACCAAGGCCACCCGGTCACCGTGCGGAGCCGTCACCGCGGTCGGGCTCCTCTCGAAGGGTGCCGAGACCCCAAAACCTCAACTCTCCCCCCTCACCAGCCCCACCAGCCCCTCCCGAGGTGGAGGAGGCCCCCGTGGGGCCCCAAGACTCACTGTGCCGCGAGCCGATGGTGACCAAGAGGACGTTCCCCAGCACCGAGAGCCCCAGGGCCACGGTTCCCACCAGCAGCAGCTTCTTGCTGGAGGAGCTCCAGGGCGCCGGGTGAGAGGGGACCGAGCGCCGGCTCGGGCAGCGCCGGGAGGCTCCGGCTTTCACCACCGCGTCGCTCGGGCCTTCCAGCGATGACCAAGCCAAACCTGGGGGGCCAGGTGGACTCTTCTGGCTTGGGATGGTGCTTGGAGGGTCTAGGGGTTCGTAGAGGTTCTCCTCTGTGGAGCACGGGTCGCTGCAGGCTGGGGATGATTGGAGAACCCTCTTCAGGTGCCACCACCCACCTTGAGGACCTTCTCTCAGACACCAGGGATGGGAGAACCCTCCTTAGGTGCCACCACCCACCTTGAGGACCTTCCCTCAGACACCAGGGATGGGAGAACCCTCCTTAGGTGCCACCACCACCAACCTTGAGGACCTTCCCTCAGACATTAGGGATGGAGAACCCTCCTTAGGTGCTGCCACCACCCACCTTGAGGACCTTCCCTCAGACATTAGGGATGGGAGAACCCGCCTTAGGTGCCACTACCACCAACCTTGAGGACCTCCCTTGGTCACCAGGGATGGGAGAACCCTCCTTAGGTGCCACCACCAACCTTGAGGACCTCCCTTGGTCACCAGGGATGGGAGAACCCTCCTTAGGTGCCACCACCAACCTTGAGGACCTTCCCTCAGACACCAGGGATGGGAGAACCGTCCTTAGGTGCTGCCACCACCAACCTTGAGGACCTCCCTTGGTCACCAGGGATGGGAGAACCCTCCTTAGGTGCCACCACCCACCTTGAGGACCTCCCTTGGTCACCAGGGGTTGCTCCCCAGCCCTGTGGGACCCCAGAAGGACCCTGGGGGTGCACCTTAGGGGCCCCTGGCTGCTTCTCACCTTCTCCAGGTCCCACCACCTGCAGCGGCCCCTTCCCGGCTTCAACGTTGCCGTACATGGTCCCTGTGGTGGCCCCGTTGTCCCCAGCGAGTGTCCCCCCCGATAAAGCTCTCGGGAAGTGGGTGACAGGGGAGGTGACAAGGGCCACCGGATGCTCCCAACCCCGGGGACACGCCTCGAGGGGCCCCCGAGGACCCAACGGGTCCCCAGACCTTGGCTGGAGGTGGCACCACGGGGGACGGTCCCCAAGGGCTGGTGGCAAAGCCTCCACTGGCCTCACGCCCAGGTTGTCCCCATGCCCAGCAGATGCTGGTGTTCTGGTGTCCCCGTGGTGTCCCCATCCCCACGTTGTCCCCAGGGTGTCCCCCCCACCCCCCGTGGTGGCCCCAGGCAGGAAGAACCCGGCGCTATCAGCTCCCACCAGCCCCGGCCACGGTGGCCACCGGCTTATCACGCCGGGGTGAGGGGACAGTACGGCCACGGGGGCCACCAGTGTCCCCTGGTGGTGCCCCCCAACCATGGAGCCAACCCCTCCGACCCCTCTGTAGACCCTTCCTACCCCTCCAGCCATGGATCCAGCCTGGCCTGATCCCTCTCTAGATCCTTCCTGCCCTCCAGCCATGGATCCAGCCTCTCCCGATCCCTCTCTAGATCCTTCCTGCCCTCCATCCATGGATCCAGCCTCTCCTGATCCCTCTCTAGATCCTTCCTGCCCTCCAGCCATGGATCCAGCCTCTCCCGATCCCTCTCTAGATCCTTCCTGCCCTCCATCCATGGATCCAGCCTCTCCCGATCCCTCTCTAGATCCTTCCTGCCCTCCATCCATGGATCCAGCCTCTCCTGATCCCTCTCTAGATCCTTCCTGCCCTCCAGCCATGGATCCAGCCTGCCCTGATCCCTCTCTAGATCCTTCCTGCCCTCCAGCCATGGGTCCAGCCTGGCCTGATCCCTCTCTAGATCCTTCCTGCCCTCCAGCCATGGATCCAGCCTGCCCTGATCCCTCTCTAGATCCTTCCTGCCCTCCATCCATGGATCCAGCCTGCCCTGATCCCTCTCTAGATCCTTCCTGCCCTCCAGCCATGGATCCAGCCTCTCCTGATCCCTCTCTAGATCCTTCCTGCCCTCCAGCCATGGATCCAGCCTGCCCTGATCCCTCTCTAGATCCTTCCTGCCCTCCATCCATGGATCCAGCCTCTCCTGATCCCTCTCTAGATCCTTCCTGCCCTCCATCCATGGATCCAGCCTGCCCTGATCCCTCTCTAGATCCTTCCTGCCCTCCATCCATGGATCCAGCCTCTCCTGATCCCTCTCTAGATCCTTCCTGCCCTCCATCCATGGATCCAGCCTCTCCTGATCCCTCTCTAGACCCTTCCTGCCCTCCAGCCATGGATCCAGCCTGCCCTGATCCCTCTCTAGATCCTTCCTGCCCTCCATCCATGGATCCAGCCTCTCCTGATCCCTCTCTAGACCCTTCCTGCCCTCCAGCCATGGATCCAGCCTGCCCTGATCCCTCTCTAGATCCTTCCTGCCCTCCATCCATGGATCCAGCCTGGCCTGATCCCTCTCTAGATCCTTCCTGCCCTCCAGCCATGGATCCAGCCTCTCCTGATCCCTCTCTAGATCCTTCCTGCCCTCCAGCCATGGATCCAGATCCCTCTCTAGACCCTTCCTGCACCCCCAGGAGAATTTTAATTGATAACAGTAATTAAAAATAAATAAAAAAGGCAATTAATCCGCAGTTATTTTAAATAATAATTAAAATTAAAAGAGCAAGAGAACTGAAAATGTACAGCAGTCGCTTCCCCCCCGTGAGCGGCGCGAGGCCCTGGGGGGGGACGGGGACACGGGGACCCCCGGAGCTCCCCCACCCCGGGGACACGGCGGGACGGGGGGGAGAGGGGCCGGAGGTGACACCCCAGGAGGTGACACCCCAGGAGGTGACACCCCCACCACCCCCCGGGTCCCATCGGGCTCCGAACGTGGCGTTGAGGCTCAGGTCTAGGGGGCAGAGGGGGCCGGGTCCGGGCACGGGCGGTGGCGCAGGGTCTTCTCCTCCTCCTAGGGAGAGACACGGGACATGTCGGGGGACGCAGAGAAGCACCCAGGGGCTCCAGGTGGTCTCCGTGCCCATAAAGACCTAAAGGAGACACGGGGGGACACTGGGATGGGGACATGATCCAGCATTCGAGGGGTTCAGGTGGTCTCCATGCCCATAAGGACCTGGAGGACACGTGGAGGACATTGGGATGGGGACATGGAGCAGCATTCGTGGGGACCAGGTGGTCTCCATGCCCATAAAGACCTAAAGGAGACACGGGGGGACACTGGGATGGGGACACAACCCAGCACTCGTGGGGTTTAGGTGGTCTCCATGCCCATAAAGACCTGGAGGACATTGGGATGGGGACACGATCCAGCACTCGTGGGTCCAAGCTGCCCCCAAGATCAAAGGGATCCATCTCCGTGACCACACATCCCATTCTGGTGGGTCTCCATGACCTCCAAACCCATTTTGATGGGGCTCCATGACCACACACCCCACTTTGATGGGTCTCCATGACCACACAACCCACTTTGATGGGTCTCCATGACCACACACCCAACTTTGATGGGTCTCCATGACCTCCAAACCCATTTTGATGGGTCTCCATGACCCCCAAAGCCATTTTGATGGGTCTCCATGACCCCCAAAGCCATTTTGATGGGTCTCCATGACCCCCAAAGCCATTTTGATGGGGCTTCATGACCCCAAAGCCATTTTGATGGGGCTCCATGACCTCCAACCCCATTTTGATGGGTCTCCATGACCACGCACCCCACTTTGATGGGTCTCCATGACCACACAACTCATTTTGATGGGTTTCCATGACCACACAACCCATTTTGATGGGTTTCCATGACCACACAACCCCACATAGGGGGTCAGGGCCCCCTCAGGAGCCCCCCAACCCCAGAAGACCCCCCCGTTTTGGAGGGTCTCCACAAGCAGGGACACTCACAGCCTCCAAGGCACCACCGGTGGCCCACTCGGCAGGGGCGAACGCGTCCTCCTCGCCCCGCGGCGGCTCCGGCCCCTCGTCCTCGTACTCGGTGAGGTAGTCGGACTCCTCTGGTGGGACAAGAGGAGGTGACACGGTCAGAGCGTGGGGCCAGCCCGGCCCCCCGGACGCCCCCGTCCCCGCTCACCGTCGGCATAACCGTCCGACAGGCAGGACTTGGCGGGCTCGATGCGGGACACGATCTCGGCCAGGTCGGTGAAGCCGGCGCTGGGACACGTGAGGACCTGCAGGAGGGACCCAAGAGCGGGGAGGGTGGAGGAGAACGAGGAGAACGAGGAGACGGGGCAGGGGACACGGAGAGAGGGACAAAAGGAGGCCGGGGTGGATGGAGATGGAGCGAGAGATGGGATGGAGATGGATCAAGGGATGGGATGGACCAAGAGATGGGATGGAGATGGACCAAGGGATGGGATGGAGATGGATCAAGGGATGGGATGGAGATGGACCAAGGGATGGGATGGAGATGGACCAAGGGATGGGATGGAGATGGATCAAGGGATGGGATGGAGATGGATCAAGGGATGGGATGGAGATGGACCAAGAGATGGGATGGAGATGGATCAAGGGATGGGATGGAGATGGATCAAAGGATGGGATGGACCAAGGAGATGGGATGGACCAAGGGGGAGACAGGGGATGGACCAAGGAGATGGAATGGACCAAGGGGGAGACGGGATGGATCAAGGGTTGGGATGGACCAAAGAGGAGACAGGAGATGGACCAAGGAGATGGGATGGATGAAGATGGAAACAGGAGATGGATCAAGGGATGGGATGGACCAAGGAGGAGACAGGAGATGGACCAAGGAGATGGGATGGACCAAGGGGGAGACAGGGGATGGACCAAGGGATGGGGTGGACCAAGGAGATGGGGTGGACCAAGGGGGAAACAGGAGATGGATCGATCAAGGGATGGGATGGACCAAGGAGATGGGATGGACCAAGGAGATGGGATGGACCAAGGGGGAAACAGGAGATGGACCAAGGGATGGGATGGACCAAGGAGATGGGATAGGGACGGGCTGAGGAGATGGAATGGACCAAGGAGGGGACGGAGGATGGACCGAGGGGGTGGACCAAGGAAGGGACAGGAGATGGACCAAGAAGGGGCCAAGAGGATGAAGATGGACCAAGGGAGGACAGGAGATGGGCCATGGGGGACAAGAGGATGGAGCGAGGCGGGTGCTGCTCCCTGAAGGTGCCTCCAGGACCAGGAGACAAAGAAAACCAGGGTGGCAGAGCCAAGGTGGCCCCATTCCAGATGTCCCCAGGCGGGTCTCCAGCGGCCACCACCCCAGAGGGACCCTGGGGCCACCCCCTGCTCACGTCCATGCGTTTGCTCTCGTAGAAGTCAGCCGAGCGCCGGTCCTTCACCATCTTCTCAATGATGTCCCCCCGGCTCCAGCCGTCAAAGACCACTTTGCCGTATTGGTAGCCCACGTCCTGCAGGGAGAGCAGGTCCTGGCCTGTTGGTGGCCCAGGCACCCTGGCTGGTGGCCCAGGAACTCAACGGATGAGCAGGACACCTCAAGCGATGGCCCAGGGCACCCACTTGATGGTTGGGGCACCCAACTGATGGTCTAGAGCTCCCAACTGATGGTCTAGGACACCCAGTTGGTGCTCTAGGACACCCAACTGATGGTCTAGAGCTCCCAACTGATGGTCCAGGACACCCAGTTGGTGCTCTAGGACACCCAACTGATGGTTGAGGCACCCAACTCATGGTCTAGAGCTCTCAACTGATGGCTTAGGACACCCAGTTGATGGTTGAGGCACCCAACTGATGGTCTAGAGCTCCCAACTGATGGTCTAGGACACCCAGTGGATGGTTGGGGCACCCACCTGATGGTCTAAAGCTCCCAACTGATGGTCCAGGACACCCAACTGATGGTTGAGGCACCCAACTGATGGTCTAGAGCTCCTAACTGATGGTCCAGGACACCCAGTTGATGCTCTAGGACACCCAATTGATGGTCTAGGACACCCAGTGGATGGTTGAGGCACCCAACTGATGGTCTAGAGCTCCTAACTGATGGTCTAGGACACCCGGTTGATGCTCTAGGACACCCAACTGATGGCCTAGGGCACCCAGTTGATGGTTGAGGCACCCAACTCATGGTCTAGAGCTCCCAGTCGATGGCCTAGGAGACCCAGTGGATGGTTGGGGCACCCAGCTGATGACTGGGATGCTCAACCTGGCCAGGACACCCCAAACGATGGCTTGGGCACCCCAGCCAATGGCCCAGGTAGCCCAGCTGATGGTCAAGGAGCCTCCAAGGGTGACCTGAGTGCCAACTAATGGCCAGGACGTGGCAACTGGTGGCCCTAACACCCCAAACGATGGCTTGAGGCACCAAAAGATGATGGTCCAGATGCTCCATTAATGGTTGAGGCACCTAAATAAGGGCTTGAGCACCCAACTGATGGCCAAGAGACCTCAACTAGTGGGTCAAAGCAGCCCCAGATGGTGGCTGAAGCACCCAAGCAGCTGCTGGTTGGCCCCACGTGATCTCCAGGAGACCCAACTGCTGGCAAGGGCGGCCCAATCCACAGCCGGGGGACTCCACGAGCGACCAGGACACCCTGTTAGTGGCCAAGACGCCCCAACCACCAGGCAGCACAAGCCAACCGATGGTTGGAGAACCCCAACCCGCGGCTCGGGGCATGGCAGCCACCCAGAACCATGGTCCAGAGCACCCCAGCGGCTTCTCCGTCCCCTCCAACTCACGTAGATCTCGTCGAACTTGCCGAAATCCATGGTCTTGAAGCGGTCGATGGGGGGTCGGATGTACTCGCAGTACGAGCTGGACTTCACCACCTCCAGCTGCCGCACGCAGGACACGTAGGCCAAGCGCGACTGGATCTCGGCCATGTCGGGCACCTGGGTGGGAGAAGATCCTCAGCGCCTCCACCAAACCATCTCCCAGCAGCCCCCAACCTCTCGCCACGGTCACAGAATCAGAGAATCGTGGAACCACCACGTTGGAAGAGACCCAACGGATCATGGAGTCCAACCATCCCCATCAATCACCAACCTGTGTCCCTCAGCACCTCGTCCACCCGGCCCTCAAACATCTCCAGGGATGGTGACTCAACCCCCTCCCTGTCCCAGTGACCAATAACCCTTTCCATGAAGAAGTTCTTGATGTCCCATCCTGAGGCTCCCCTGGTGGAGCTTGAGGCCGTTCCCTCCCGGCCTGTCCCCTGGCCCTGGGGAGAAGAGCCCAGCTCCCTCCTCTCCACCAGCTCCTTGCAGGGAAAGAGCAAGGAGGTCTCCCCTCAGGCTCCTCTTCTCCAGGCTGAACCCCCCCTCCAAGCTCTCTCAGAGGTTCCTCGGAGGTTCCTCCTCACCTTGACTTTCTCAGCCCACGGGTTGAGCCGTTTCCAGAGGAGCCACCAGCCGGACAGGCTGTCCCCGTAGTTGCAGAGGTCGGTCTCGTCCTGGCTGCCCACGTCGATGGCGATCACCGTCTTGGCCCCCATGTTGCGGGCGATGTCCGCTGGGGGAGAAGGACGGACACGCGTGGGGTTGGTGGCCACCACGGAGAGACGGCGGCACGAGCCGAGCAGGGAAACGGGGCCGGGGAGGGGGGCCCTGGGGTTGTCCCTCAGCTCGGGGCGGAGGCCAAAGCCGTGCTGGGGGTCGTGGTGGCACCAGGGAGGTCCCCGTGGGCGCTGGAGGTCGGGGGGCAGAGCAGCGAGGCCGGGGGTGACGGGAGGACACAGGCGAGTTGCAGCATCTGTGGTGGGAGGGGAAGGAAGGTGGAGGAGGCTCCAGGAGGACCCCCGGGAGGTGATACGAGCTGGATGGAGACGGCTTGAAGATAGAGGAGGATGGAGACGCTCCAAGAAGGCGCTTGGGGGCATCGAGAGGTGATGACGCAACGTGGAGGAAGGGGGTTTGTGGGGAGAGGGAGGATGGAGACACTCCAGGAAGGGTCTCGTGGAGAGAGAGGATGGAGACGCTCCAGGAAGGGTCTCGTGGACATCAAGAGGTGATGATGCAATGTGGAGGAAGGGGGTTTGCGTGGAGAGAGAGGATGGAGACGCTCCAGGAAGGGTCTCGTGGAGAGAGAGGATGGAGACGCTCCAGGAAGGGTCTCGTGGAGAGAGAGGATGGAGACGCTCCAGGAAGGGTCTCGTGGACATCAAGAGGTGATGATGCAACGTGGAGGAAGGGGGTTTGCATGGAGAGAGGATGGAGATGCTCCAGGAAGGGTCTCGTGGAGAGAGAGGATGGAGACGCTCCAGGAAGGGTCTCGTGGACATCAAGAGGTGATGAAGCAACGTGGAGGAAGGGGGTTTGTGGGGAGAGGGAGGATGGAGACGCTCCAGGAAGGGTCTCGTGGACATCAAGAGGTGATGATGCAATGTGGAGGAAGGGGGTTTGCGTGGAGAGGGAGGATGGAGACGCTCTAGGAAGGGTCTCGTGGACATCAAGAGGTGATGACGCAATGTGGAGGAAGGGGGTTTGCGTGGAGAGAGGATGGAGATGCTCCAGGAAGGGTCTCGTGGACATCAAGAGGTGATGAAGCAACGTGGATGATGGAAAGGGGTTTGAAGCACGTCCACCAGCTCCTTCAATACCCTTGGGTGGATCCTTCCAGCCCCATGGACTTGGAGGTGTCTAACGGGCCAAGCAAGTCTCCAACCACCTCCTCTTGGATCACGGGAGCTTCGTTCTGCTCCTCAGGCTCCTGAGGATGAAGACCCAGGGAAGAACTTTCCTTCCTATTGAAGACTGAGGCAAAAGAGGCCTCAAGAACCTCAGCCTTGGCCTCACCCGTGGTCAGAGTTGTCCCACCTGCATCCGACGGGGGCTGAACGTTCTCCCTCGTCCTCCTTTTAGTGTTAATGGATTTATAGAACGAGTTTTCGTTCTCGAGGCTTGGCCAAGCTGATCCTAGTTGGGTTTTACGCCTCCTGATGTTTCCTCCGCACGATCTCACCTCCTCCCTGTGGTCCCACCAAGACCCCTGTCCCTCCTTCCAAAGCTCACAGACCTTCCTCTTCTTGTTGACGTCCCTCAAGATCTCCCTGCTCAACCGAGCTGGTTTTTCCCCCACCAACCTTCTCAAGAATCCAGAGTCTTCCCTCTGGAAGCCCGAGGCGGCCGTTCTGACCCATCTCCTCGCCTCACCTAGAACTCAAAGTTCTACCATCTCGTGATCTCTTTGTCCCTGGTGTCCTCCAACCATCACATCCCCCTCCAGGCCTCCTCCGCTCACAAACAGCAGGTCCAGGAGGGACCTTCCCTCATCGGCTCTTCCACCGGTTGTGTGAGGAACTTGTCATCCACGCTCTCCAGGAATCGTAGAATCACCAGGTTGGAAAAGACCCATCGGATCATCGAGTCCAACCACGAACCTCCTGGAACCCCAGGAACCTCCTGGACTGCTTCTTCTCCGCTGTCTTGTACCTCCAGCGGACATCCAGAAGATCGAAGTGTCCCACAAGGACCAGAGCTTGCGATCTTGAGGCTTCTCCCAGTTGTTCAGAGAAGAGCTCATCGGCTTCTTCTTGCCTGGGAGGTCTAGATGGAGTCCCACCACGATACCCATCTTCTCGTGGGCTCCTCTTTGTGGGCACTCGATCCCGTCTTCACCATCATCGAGCTCGAGGGTATCGAAGCCCCCTCCAACGCAGACCCACCACCTCTCCCACCGTTCCTGTCCCACCTGAAGAGCTTCTACCCCATCGTCGCTGCCCCCCAGTTCTACGAGTCGTCCCACCACGTTTCTGTGGATGGAGGCACCTTCCAGGTGAAGGACTGAGATGCCCCAGGAGGCACCTGGAGCTGAGAACATCAAGAGAAGACGATGCAAGAGGGATGAAGGCCCTGGGAGAACACTCAGCACCAAAGACGAGAGGAGAGGACGATGCAGGATGGAAGAAGGTGCTGGAGACGCTCTAGGAAGGTGCTAAGGCCACGTGGAGATGACACCAGATGGAGGGATGTTTCTCGCATGAGAAGAATCACAGAATCATGGAACGGTTTGGGTCAGAAGGGACCTCAAAGCCCATCCAGCTCCACCTCCCGCTGGACGCGGTTGCTCCAAGCCCAACGTGGCCTTCAAGACCTGCAGGTTCATCACCTGAGAAGCCACTTGATGCTGAAGACGCTACGAGATGATGTGAGAGTCCCTGAGCTTTCCTGGCAGGTGGAGGAGAAGGTGCCTTGAGAGGACATCCAACAGCAAAGCCACCGAGAGGTGATGGAAGATGAAGGGGAGCATCTTAGAATCACAGAATCACCGGGTTGGAAGAGACCCACGGGCTCATCAAGTCCAACCGTTCCTACCAAACCCTAAACCCCGTCCCATCACGCATGTGAAGACGCACGAAGGCGCCCTGGAAGCCACCTGGGGCCGAGGACATCGAGAAGCGATGGAAGATGGAGGAGAATGAAGCCGCTCTAGGAGGACGCCAGGCAACGAGGCCACCGAGAAGCAGCAAACCCCAACCGGAGCTCCTAAATGCGACCTCAGGGCCTCGTGGTGGCCACGAAGCTCCCACCCGAGCTGCTACTTGCCTGGCAGGTTGTTGATGTAACCACCGTCCATCAGCAAGTTGCCGTCCTTGGGGTCGCAGAGGGGTGGGAGATACCCCGAGAGGGTCATGCTGGCCCGCACGTAGCGCCAGAGAGACCCTGCGCCGGCGGGAACGAAGAGTCAGCACGGCCCGAACCCCAACCCGGGACCTCTGCACCCCACGGGGACCCATGGGACCTCCATGGGGAGCAGAGGAACCCTCGGTGCTCCTCAACCTGTCATCAACCCAGGACGTCTGCACCCCATGGGGACCCATGGGGAGCAGAGGAACCCTCGGTGCTCCTCAACCTGCCATCACCCCAGGACGTCTGCACCCCACGGGGACCCATGGGGAGCAGAGGAACCCTTGGTGCTCCTCAACCTCTCATCATCCCAGGACATCTGCACCCCACAGGGACCCATGGGACCTCCATGGGGAGCAGAGGAACCCTTGGTGCTCCTCAACCTGCCATCACCCCAGGACGTCTGCACCCCACGGGGACCCATGGGGGGCAGAGGAACCTTTGGTGCTCCTCAAGCTGCCCTCAACCCGGGACGTCTGCACCCCACGGGGACCCATGGGGAGCAGAGGAACCCTTGGTGCTCCTCAACCTGCCATCACCCCAGGACGTCTGCACCCCACGGGGACCCATGGGGGGCAGAGGAACCCTTGGTGCTCCTCAACCTGCCCTGGGACGGGACGTGGGGTCTGGGGAGGTGGAAAGGAGGTGGTCGCAGGTGGGTTTCCAGGGTGGGGCTGGTGGCCCCGGGGAAGGAGATGCTGACCTGGGACATTGTTAACATAGCAGCCGTCCACCAGCCAGTGGCCGTCCTTGGGGTCACAGAGAGGAGGGAGGTAGGGGGTGTAGGAGGCACTGGCTCGCACGTAGCGCCACAGGCTGCCTGCCGGACGAGAGGACACGGTCACGGCCCCTGGTGGGAGCCCTGCGGCTCCAAGCCCAGGAGACCCAAGCCCCTTGGCCGTGCTGGGCTGGGGGAGGGAGGGCCGGGCGGTTAGTGGTGGTCAGCGGGGATTAGTCGGGGTTAGAAGGTGGAGGAGAAGGCAGAGAGGGGCGGCCCGTGGACGGCTCAATGTCCCAGGTGAGCTCCAACGCCGCGGGAGGAGGAGGGGCGGCCACCACGGCGTCACCGTCACCATCACCACGTCCCCACCACCATCACCACGTCCTCACCACCATCACCACGTCCTCACCACCATCACCACGTCCTCACCACCATCACCACGTCCTCATCACCAGCTCAACGTCCCCACCACCAGCTCAACGTCCCCACCACCAGCTCATCATCTCCATCACCAGCTCATCGTCCCCACCACCAGCTCATCGTCCCCACCACCAGCTCATCGTCCTCACCACCAGCTCATCGTCCCCACCACCAGCTCATCATCCCCACCACCTCATCATTCCCACCACTATCTCATCGTCTCCATCACCAGCTCATCGTCCCCACCACTATCTCATCATCCCCACCAGCTCATCGTCCCCACCACCACCTCATCGTCCCCACCACCACCTCATCATCCCCAAACCCACCACCACGTCCCCACCACCTCACGATCCACGTCTCTACCCCCACGTTGAGTCCCTGTCACCACCACCACGTTGAGTCCCTCCCACCACCACCCCGTCCCCTCCCAGCGCCGCGTCCCCGCATGCCGTGACGCGAGGGTTACTGGGGTTAGATTCGTTAGAGGGGGACGTGCCCGCTGAGGGGGGTGAGGACGCAGCCCTGCACCCCGACCCCAGAAGATCCGGAGCTCCCCGTGGAGACCCGAGCCCCGCGGGGTCACCGGCAGCCGGTGGCTCTGGGAAGCCACCACCGTCCAGGCCCTCGAGCTCGTTCCACGCCGCGGCCGCAGGAGCAGGCGGCGCCGCTCTGGAGGTCTCCACGGGGAACGTGGTGGCATCTAGGAGCTTCCCCGGGGCCAGGGGAGCCCTTACCGTCCGTGTGCACCCGCATGGCCGAGGCGGTGATGTCGGTCGTGACGTTGAAGTAGGGCAACCACAGGTCCTGCGGGGAGAAGACGGGGCGGAGGACACCCCGGGGACCTCAGCGGGTGGGTGGGTGGGGAGGTGGTGGGACCTCCTCAGCGCAGGGGCCCAAGGGACCCACCTCGATCTGCTTGTCCTGGAAAACCTTGTTGATGCTGGCGTTGAAGGCCGAGCCCGAAAACATGGAGGTGATGGGGTAGGTGATGTCCAGCACGGTCCTGAAGACGGACTTCATGCACTGCGGGAGGAGGAGGAGAAGGAGGAGAAGGAGGAGAAGGAGGAGAAGGAGGAGGAGGAGGAGGAGGAGGAGGAGGAGGAGGAGGAGGAGGAGGAGGAGGAGGAGGAGGAGGAGGAGGAGGAGGAGGAGGAGGAGGAGGAGGAGGAGGAGGAGGAGGAGGAGGAGGAGGAGGAGGAGGAGGAGGAGGAGGAGGAGGAGGAGGAGGAGGAGGAGGAGAAGGAGAGGAGGAGAAGGAGAGGAGGAGGAGGAGAGGAGGAGGAGGAAGAGGAGGAGGAGGAAGAGGAGGAAGGAGAGAGGAAGAAAAGAAGGAAGGAGAAGGAGGGAATGAGGAAGAGGAGAATGGAGAGAGAAGGATGGCAAAGGAGGAGGAGAACGAGGAAGGAAAAGAAGAGAAGAAAGAAGCAGCAACAGCAGAAGAAAAGAAGGTGGACGAGGAGGAGGAAGAAAGAAGAGGACAAGAGGGAGGAGGTGGAGGAGGAAGGAGGAGGTGGAGGAGGAAGGAGGAGGACGAGGAGGAACGAGAAGGATGAGGAGGAAGGAGAAGGACGAGGAGGAAGGAGAAGGACGAGGAGGAAGGAGAAGGACGAGGAGGAAGGAGAAGGACGAGGAGGGAGGAGAAGGACGAGGAGGGAGGAGAAGGTCTAGGAACGCCCCAGCAGGCCCGGCCACCACCAGGAGGTCC
>NW_027206674.1:515254-549183 GCF_032191515.1 Phaenicophaeus curvirostris | reverse complement strand
CTCAGCGGGTGGGCGGTGGGTGGGTGGGGAGGTGGTGGGACCTCCTCAGCGCAGGGGCCCAAGGGACCCACCTCGATCTGCTTGTCCTGGAAAACCTTGTTGATGCTGGCGTTGAAGGCCGAGCCCGAAAACATGGAGGTGATGGGGTAGGTGATGTCCAGCACGGTCCTGAAGACGGACTTCATGCACTGCGGGAGGAGGAGGAGAAGGAGGAGAAGGAGGAGAAGGAGGAGAAGGAGGAGAAGGAGGAGAAGGAGGAGAAGGAGGAGAAGGAGGAGAAGGAGGAGAAGGAGGAGAAGGAGGAGAAGAGGAGGAGAAGGAGAAGAGGAGGAGAAGGAGAAGAGGAGGAGAAGGAGAAGAGGAGGAGAAGGAGAAGAGGAGGAGAAGGAGAAGAGGAGGAGAAGGAGAAGAGGAGAGAAGGAGAAGAGGAGGAAGGAGAAGACGAGGAAGGAGAAGAGGAGGAAGGAGAAGAGGAGGAAGGAGGAGGAGAAGAGGAGGAGAAGAGGAGGAGAAGAGGAGGAGAAGAGGAGGAGAGAGGAGGAGAAGGAGAAGGAGAAGAGGAAGGAGAAGGAGAAGAGGAAGGAGAAGAGGAGGAGAAGGAGAAGAGGAAGGAGGAGGAAAAGAAGAGGAGGAGGAGAGGAAGAGGAGAAGACAAGGAGAAAGAGAAAGGAGAGATGAAGCAAAGAAGGAAGGAGAAGGAGGGAATGAGGAAGAGAAGAATGGAGAGAGAAGGATGGCAAAGGAGGAGGAGAACGAGGAAGGAAAAGAAGAGAAGAAAGAAGCAGCAACAGCAGAAGAAAAGAAGGTGGACAAGGAGGAAGAAGAAAGAAGAGGACAAAGAAGAAGAAAGAAGGGAGGAGGTGGAGGAGGAAGGAGAAGGACGAGGAGGGAGGAGGAGACGAGGAGGGAGGAGAAGGACGAGGAACGCCCCAGCAGGCCCGGCCACCATGAGGAGGTCCCCGGGCACCCACCTTGGCCCACTCCCGCGCCCGCTGCTTGGTTGCGGACGGCGCTGCGCTCCTCGGCGTAGAGCGCCCCGATGAAGGCGCCGATGGAGGTGCCGCCCACCATGTCGATGGGATCCCGGCCTCCTCCATGCCCTTGATCACCCCGATGTGGGAGCAACCCCTGCGGCAAGCAGACAGCACGATGGAGGACGAGGAGGAGGAGATGGAGGACAAGGAGGAGGTGGAGATGGAGGACAAGGAGGTGGAGATGGAGGACGAGGAGGATGAGGAGGAGAAGGAGGTGGAAATGGAGGAGGAGGTGGAGATGGAGATGGAGGTGGAGGTGGAGATGGAGGAGGTGGAGGAGGAGGAGGTGGAGATGGAGGAGGAGGTGGAGATGGAGGAGGAGGTGGAGATGGAGGAGGAGGAGGTGGAGATGGAGGAGGAGGAGGTGGAGATGGAGGAGGAGGAGGTGGAGATGGAGGAGGAGGAGGTGGAGATGGAGGACGAGGAGGTGGAGATGGAGGACGAGGAGGTGGAGATGGAGGACGAGGAGGTGGAGATGGAGGATGAGGAGGTGGAGGTGGAGGACGAGGAGGTGGAGGTGGAGGACGAGGAGGTGGAGGTGGAGGACGAGGAGGTGGAGGTGGAGGACGAGGAGGTGGAGATGGAGGACGAGGAGGTGGAGATGGAGGACGAGGAGGTGGAGATGGAGGACGAGGAGGTGGAGATGGAGGAGGAGGAGGTGGAGATGGAGGAGGAGGAGGTGGAGATGGAGAGGAGGTGGAGATGGAGGAGGAGGAGGTGGAGATGGAGGAGAGGTGGAGGAGGAGATGGAGGACGAGGTGGAGGAGGAGATGGAGGAGGTGGAGGAGGAGATGGAGGAGGTGGAGGAGGAGATGAGGAGGAGATGGAGATGGAGGAGGAGATGGAGATGGAGGAGGTGGTGGAGATGGAGGAGGTGGAGGAGGAGATGGAGGAGGAGATGGAGGAGGTGGTGGAGATGGAGGAGGTGGTGGAGATGGAGGAGGTGGTGGAGATGGAGGAGGTGGAGGAGATGGAGGAGAGGTGGAGGAGGAGATGGAGGAGGAGATGGAGGAGGTGGAGGAGGTGGAGGAGGAGGAGGAGGAGGTGGAGGAGGTGGAGGAGGAGGTGGAGATGGAGATGAGGAGAAGAGTGGGACCTCACCCCCACTTGTGGGGACAACCCGGCGCGGTGAAGAACCCACCTGGCTCCGCCGCCTCCCAGCACCAGGCGATGGTGTTGCCGGTGAGGACGCGCGCCAGGCGGGAGAAGTCGCTGTGGCGGTCGGCGTTGCGCTCGAAGACCTTCTCGTAGATCTCCCTCTGCGGGCGGGAAGGCCGCCGGGTGACCCCACCAGTGCCGGGACCTCCCGGGGCGGGGGGGGGGGGTCACCGGGAGAAGCTCCACGTACCAGCTTGGCCGAGCTGCGGCGGGAGAAGACGCGCCGAGGACACTTGATGTGGAGGTGACCCGAGCACCAGCTGCGCATGTTGAGCCACTCGACGGTGCGGGAAGGGCTGGGACCGTCCTCCCGGTGGAGGAGGATCAACTGCTTGAGTGCCCGCACGGCCGTGTTCTCCAGCATCCGCTCCAGCTGAGGAGACCGGGCGGTCACGCACCCAACGGGGGCCCCGTCCCACCACCACCGACCCCCCAGCTCAGGGAATCAGCACCACGCGTTGGGAAGGACCCAACGGACCATGGAGTCCAACCGTCCCCATGGCCCTCAGCTCCTCTTCTTCTCCAGCCCCCTCCCCAGCTTCGTTGCTCTTCTCTGCACTCGCTCCAGAGCCTCCACATCCTCGTGTCCCACCAACCCCCCCAGGTCCTTCTCCTCCAGGCCCTTTCCAGCCAGACTCCTCCTAGGCTGGAGCTGCCCAGGGTCGTTGTGCCCCAAGGTCCTGCTCCAACCTCATCCCCTTGGTCTCAGCCCATGGATCCAACCAGCTCAGAGCCCTCTGGAGAACCTCAAACCCTCCAGCAGATCCACCCGGCTCAGTGTCACCCCCAAACTCTCTCAGGGAGCCCTCGATGCCTCCATCCAGGTCGTGGATAAAGACCTTGACCAGGCTGGAGCCACACGGAGCCCTGGGGACACCATGTGGAACTGGGAGAAGAGCCCAGCTCCCTCCTCTCCACAAGCTCCTTTCAGGTGAAGAGCAATGAGGTCTCCCCTCAGCCTCCTCCAGAGAGGAGGAGGATGGAGGAGGAGGATGGAGGAGGAGGATGGAGGAGGAGGATGGAGGAGGAGGATGGAGGAGGAGATGGAGGAGGAGATGGAGGAGGAGATGGAGGAGGAGGAGATGGAAGATGGAGGAGATGGAAGATGGAGGAGATGGAGGATGGAGGAGGAGGAAGAGGATGGAGGAGGAGATGGAGGAGGAGGAGGAGGAGGATGGAGGAGGAGGAGAGGATGGAGGAGGAGGAGGATGGAGGAGGAGGAGGATGGAGGAGGAGGAGGATGGAGGAGGAGGAGGATGGAGGAGGAGGAGGATGGAGGAGGAGGAGATGGAGGAGGAGATGGAGGAGGAGGAGGAGATGGAGGAGGAGGAGGAGATGGAGAGGAGGAGGAGGAGGAGGAGGAGGAGGAGGAGGAGATGGAGGAGGAGATGGAGGATGGAGATGGAGGATGGAGATGGAGGATGGAGATGGAGGATGGAGATGGAGGATGGAGATGGAGGATGGAGATGGAGGATGGAGATGGAGGGGCCACCCCGCAGCCCCCCCCACCTCTCCCAGCGCGGGCTCCTGGTCGCCGAGGCCCACGATGAGGATGCAGTCGGCCTGGCGGATGCAGCGCACGGTCCAGGGCGTCAGGGTGGGGTCGCTCTGGTAGAGGACGATGCGGTGGATGTCCTCCTGCTGCGCCAGCCACCCCGACAGGCGGTACTCCTGGATGCTGCCCACACGCCGAGGTCACCAACCGCCGCGCGGCCAGGGGGGGGTCCCCGGGGACGGTCCCCCCGCCGCAGTTACCTGTCCAGAGCCGAGGAGCCAAGGCGGCTGCGGATGATGTCGCTGGTCAGGAGCAAGGTGGGACCTGGGGAGGACGGGCTTGTGGTCACCGGTGGCCTGTGTGGTCACCAACACGGCGCGGTCACCACCACGGGGCTGTGGTCACCACCAGGTCATGGAGACACAATCATGATCATGCCATGGTCACCACGGGGCTGTGGTCACCACCACGGGGCTGTGGTCATCTCCACATCATGGAGATGCAACCATTGCCATTGCCATGGTCTCCATGGGGCTGTGGTCACCACCATATCATGGAGACACGATCATTATCATCCCATGGTCTCCACGGGGCTGTGGTCACCACCAAGTCATGGAGACACAATCATTATCATCCCATGGTCACCGTGGGCCTGTGGTCACCACCATGGGGCTGTGGTCACCACCACATCATGGAGATGCAACTACTACCATTCCATGGTCACCAAGAGGCTGTGGTCACCATCATGGTGTGGTCAGCACCACGGGGCTGTGGTCACCACCACGTCATGGAGCTACGACCATTGCCATGGTCTCCATGGGGCTGTGGTCACCACCATGGGGCTGTGGTCACCACCACATCATGAACACCTGACCATTACCATCCCATGTTCTCCATGGGGCTGTGGTCACCACCACGGAGCGGTCACCACCACACCACCACACCGTGATGGTCACCACGGGCACCTCCATGAGACGGTGGTGACCTCACCGTGGTGGCTCCTGCAGCCCCGAGGAGCCCGCGGTCACCTCCGATGGTGACCCACCGATGGCGTTGAGCGCGTGCTTGAGCTCCAGCGTGAAGGCCGCCGTGGGCACCTCGTCCCCCACGGGCAGCACGGCCACCGTCGACAGGTTGCTGGTGGGGTTGGTCGGCTCCGAGCTGGAGGCCACGCCCAGGCCCGAGCCTGCTGGGACACGGAGAGGACACCACCACGAGGACACCACCACCACGACGAGGCGGTGGACACGTCCCTCCCGGCCCCCCGGCTCCTTCAGGACCTACTTGCAAAGGGACCACGGAGCTGCTGGAGGTTCCCCAAGATCTTCTGGCTCAGGAGGTGGATGAGGCGGGTGACGACCTGCAGGGACGTGGAGACGGGAACCCACCACACCTGGTAGAGCTTCCCAAGCCGGAGGCTCCTCAGCACCTCGGGGTAGCGTCCCCCACGCCTCCTTGGGTTCCACCACCACCCCCTCCACCCTTGGAGACCTCACCCCTGGAGCTCACCAGCCCCATCAGCTCCAAACCCTCCCGAACTCCTTCGTTAAAGCTGGTTCTAACGAGCGTCGCGGCCACCAGGTCCCCGCGGGAGGGGACAGGGTCCTCCCAGAAGAAGAGGAGGAGGATCTGGGGGTACCTGGGGGTATCTGCGCTTGATGTTGTTCAAGGTGCCCTCGGGCAGCTTGGCCAGCTCCGTGTCCCGCACGGCGTGGACCGTGGTGGCTCGAGGCTGCCGGGTGAGGGCTTCCACCTGGAGAAGACACGGGGACGACAACGTGGGACACCTCCAGCTAGAGGAGATCACGCGGAGCCTCATCTAACCTGGGCTTGAACAGCTCCAGTCACACCCGGCCCATCCCTGGGGCCACCACACCCTGTGGGAGATGTTGGAGACCAGCTTGGATGGAGCCTGGAGCCACCACACCCCATGGGAGATGTTAGAGACCAGATTGGATGGAGCCTGGAGCCACCACATCCCATGGGAGATGTCCCAGACCAGGTTAGATGGAACCTGGAGCCACCACACCCCATGGGAGATGTTGGAGACCAGGCTGGATGGAGCCTGGAGCCACCACACCCCGTGGGAGATGTCTCAGACCAGGCTGGATGGAGCCTGGAGCCACCACACCCCATGGGAGATGTTGGAGACCAGGTTGGATGGAGCCTGGAGCCACCACACCCCATGGGAGATGTTGGAGACCAGGTTGGATGGAGCCTGGAGCCACCACACCCCATGGGAGATGTTGAAGGCCACGTCGGATGGACCTGGATGGGCTTTGAGGTCCCTCCCAACCCAACCCATCCAGGAGGTCCCCTCTTTGGGTCCCCCGGTGGCTCTTACCACGCCGATGAGGTCCCCGCGGCCGTACTCGCCGATCAGCTCCTTCTTGCCGCTGCCCTTCTGGATGACGGAGCGGAGGCGCCCGTTGAGCACGATGTAGGTACAGTCCGACTTGTCCCCCTGCCTGGGGGAGACACCACCAGGAGAAGTCACCCCCCGGCCAAGCCGGGCCGTCCCCAGGCCGAGGTCTCCACCGGCCTCCATCAGCGTCGTCGTGGTGGTCGCCGAACCCTCTCAACGTCATCGTGGTGGTCACCAAACCCTCTCAACGTCATCGTGGCGGTCACCGAACCCTCTCAACGTCATCGTGGTGGACACCAAACCCTCTCAACGTCATCGTGGTGGTCACTGAACCCTCTCAACGTCATCGTGGTGGTCACTGAACCCTCTCAACGTGATTGTGGTGGACACCAAACCCTCTCAACGTCATCGTGGTGGTCACCAAACCCTCTCAACGTCATCGTGGTGGTCACCGAACCCTCTCAATGTCATCGTGGTGGTCCCCAAACCCTCTCAACATCATCCTGGTGGTCCCCAAACCCTCTCAATGTCATCGTGGTGGTCACCGAACCTTCCTAAACATCATCGTGGTGGTTCCCAAGCCCTCCCAATGCCATCATGGTGGTCTCCAAGCCCTCTAAACACGATTGTGGCCATCCCCAAGGTCCTCTCAGGCTGATCAGGGCTGTCCCCCAAGCGCCTCCAGCCCAACCAGGGCCACCTCCAAGCCCCATTAATGGTCCTCCAACCCCTCCAACCCAACCATGTCCATCTCCAACCCAACCATGGCCATCTCCAAGCCCCATTAATGGTCCTCCAATCCCTCCAACCCAACCAGGGCCATCTCCAACCCTCTCCAGCCCAACCAGGGCCATCTCCAAGCCTCATTAATGGTCCTCCAATTCCTCCAACCCAACCATGTCCATCTCCAAGCCTCTCCAGCCCAACCATGGCCATCTCCAAGCTCCCCTGATGGTCCCCCAACCCCTCTAGCCCAACCAGGACCATCTCCAAGCTCCCCTGATGGTCCCTCAACCCCTCCAGCCCAACCAGGACCATCTCCAAGCCCCATTAATGGTCCTCCAGTCCCTCCAACCCAACCATGTCCATCTCCAAGCCTCTCCAGCCCAACCATGGCCATCTCCAAGCCCCATTAATGGTCCTCCAATTCCTCCAACCCAACCAGGACCATCTCCAAGCTCCACTGATGGTACCCCAACCCCTCCAGCCCAACCAGGACCATCTCCAAGCTCCACTGATGGTCCCCCAACCCCTCCAGCCCAACCAGGACCATCTCCAAGCCCCCACCAGCCACCTCCAAGCCCTCCAGCCCAGCCGTGGCCCTCTCCACGCCCCCCCGACGCCCCCGATCTGCTCTCCACGCGTCGTTGTCCACCTGTAGAGCGCGCGGCCGGCCTCCACGGCCATCCAGTCGATGGCGAAGTCCATCTGGCGCACGAAGGGGGACATGCGGTCGGCCACGGTGTGGGCCACGCTGAGCACCACGCTGGGCTGCTCCCGCATGATCCTACGGGTCGAGAGCCCCCGTGGTGACCCTCAAGAGACGCCACCAGCGAGCTCAGATCTTCCATCTCGGCCCCCGAAGGCTCCTCCAGCGGCGCCCGACTCACTCGTAGAAGTCCGACTTGGAGATCTTGAGGAAGGTGCAGTCGCGGTTGGCTTTGATGGTGAAGATGAGGGGCTCCCCGGTGAGCACGGCCAACTGGCCGACCATCTCGCCCGGCTGCGTCAGGAAGAGGCAGACGTCCTCGGCCTTGTCGATCATGCGCTGGTAGACGTGGAGGCAGCCCCAGAGCACGAAGTGGAGGCTCACGTCCTACCGGAAGGACACCCGGGCACCGCTGGAGGCCACCCAGGACCTTCAGAGCCAAGAGGGCCCACCAGAACCGCTCAAGGTTCCTTCTAGACCTCTTCCCCAAGATGTTCTGGGGGATGTTCCTCCTCCTCCTCACCACCCACGGGGCATGAAGAGGAAGAGCAGAACCTCATGGAAGGTTCTTCTTCTCCAGCCCCCTCCCCAGCTTCGTTGCTCTTCTCTGCACTCGCTCCAGAGCCTCCACATCCTCGTGTCCCACCAACCCCCCCAGGTCCTTCTCCTCCAGGCCCTTTCCAGCCAGACTCCTCCTAGGCTGGAGCTGCCCAGGGTCGTTGTGCCCCAAGGTCCTGCTCCAACCTCCTCCCCTTGGTCTCAGCCCATGGATCCAACCAGCTCAGATCCCTCTGGAGAACCTCAAACCCTCCAGCAGATCCACCCAGCTCAGTGTCACCCCCAAACTCTCTCGGGGAGCCCTCGATGCCTCCATCCAGGTCGTGGATAAAGACCTTGACCAGGCTGGAGCCACCACGGAGCCCCTGGGGACACCACGTGGAACTGGGGGGTCAGGAGGCTCCCCAAAACCCAGACCCACCTGGTCCCCTTGGCGGGCGATGACGGTCCCAGCCTTGGCGTGATGGAGCAGGACGCGGTTGTTGAGGAGAGAAGGGTCCTGGGGAGAAGAACAGCAGCGGATGAGGCGATGGGATCATCGTGAGGAGATGGGGAGCACCACGAGATGATGAGGATCCACCACAAAGGGATAGGGATCCACCACGAGATGATGAGGATCCACTATAAGATGATGAGGATCCACCACAAAACTATGAGGATTCACCATGAGGTGATGAGGATCCACCACAAAGAGATGCGGATCCAGCACAAGATGATGAGGATCCAGCACAAAGGGACAGGGATCCACCATGAGATGATGAGGATCCCCCATGAGATTATGGGGATCCACCACAAAGGGATGATGAGGATTCACCATGAGATGATGAGGATCCATCACAAAGGGATGAGGATCCACCATGAGACGATGAGGATCCATCACAAAGGGATGAGGATCCACCATGAGACGATGAGGATCCACCACAAAACTATGATGATTCACCATGAGGTGATGAGGATCCACCACAAAACCATGAGGATTCACCATGAGATGATGAGGATCCACCATGAGGTGACAAGGATCCACCATAAAGGGATGGGGATCCACTATGAGATGATGAGGATCCACCACAAAACCATGAGGATCCACCATGAGGTGATGAGGATCCACCATAAAGGGATGGGGATCCACCACAAAGGGATGGGGATCCACCACAAAGGGATGGGGATCCCCCACAAAACCATGAGGATTCACCATGAGGCGATGAGGATCCACCATGAGATGATGAGGATCCACCATGAGGTGACAAGGATCCACCATAAAGGGATGGGGATCCACTACGAGATGATGAGGATCCACCACAAAACCAAGAGGATCCACCATGAGGTGATGAGGATCCACCACAAAGGGATGGGGATCCACTATGAGGTGATGAGGATCCACCACAAAGGGATGGGGATCCCCCACGAGACGATGAGGAACCACCACAAAAGGATGATGAGGATCCACCACGAGACGATGGGGACCCACCCCAAAGCACCAGGGATGACTACGAAGCAACGAGGGGCCGAGGCGGAAGGCAGGGGAGCACCACGAGGCCCTGGAGACCCACCACGAAGCAACGAGGGACCCCCCCCCACCCCAAAATTCCTCGGTGCCGGCATCGAGTCCACCCTCACCTCCACCTTCATGAGCTTGAGCAGCTCCTGCTTGGCGGCCTCGAAGATGCTGCTGGTCTGGCGGCCCTGGCAGGGCCCGAAGGGCCACGTCCCACCGGCCGCCTCGTCCTCGCCGTAGCCGGGGCCTCCAGGAGGTTGCTCCTCCCCGGCCTTGCGCTCCTTGGGCTCGTGGGAGATGGACTGGGGGGGACAGGAGGAGCTGTGGTCACCGCGGTGGGACCGGGGGGTGGACACGGGGCGGGTGGACCTCCTCGTACCCGCGAGAAGGCGGCCAAGGGGCCGGCCGCGTCCTCCTGCAGCGAGAGCGAGATGCGCCCGCGCTCGTAGGCCATGTCGAAGTCGGAGCGGGGCCCCTTCTGGATGCCTGCGAGGAGACCACGAGGTCACACCACCACGAGGACCACCCCGAGACCTCCGTCCTTCCTCCGAGCTCCAACCCACCCGAGATGTCCACCGGCATGGAGATGCAGCGGCTCAGCGGGGGCGGCGGAGGGGCCGGGACGTTCTCCAGGCCTCCAGCTTTCAGCGATTCGGCTGCGGGACGAGGCCGCCTTGAGTTCCAAGGGTGGTGGGGACGAAGTTACGGGTCCCACCACCCTTCTCGAGGCTCTTACCGGATTCCCGGCCCTCGTCGGCGCCGCCGAAGCCGCGTTTGCCGAGCCGGACGGGGCTGGTGCGGGCGGCGTGGCCGGCTTGGGGGAAGAGCCGCAGCGGTTGCATGTTCTGGAGGACATCGACAGCGCTCAGGGAGGTCCAGGCCCAACCCGAGCTCCCCCCGGCCTCGCCGCCAACTCACGTGGCTGAAGAGCTCATTGGTCAAGCCCAGGTAGTTGTGCAAAGCCAAGAAGGTGACGCGCTGGAGACGAACCATGATGATCTACGGGGGGATGAGAAGCTCTGGTCAAGGTCTTTATCAATAACCTGGATGGAGGCATCGAGGGCACCCTGAGAGAGTTTGGGGGTGACACTGAGCTGGGTGGATCTGCTGGAGGGTTTGAGGTTCTCCAGAGGGATCTGAGCTGGTTGGATCCATGGGCTGAGACCAAGGGGATGAGGTTGGAGCAGGACCTTGGGGCACAACGACCCTGGGCAGCTCCAGCCTAGGAGGAGTCTGGCTGGAAAGGGCCTGGAGGAGAAGGACCTGGGGGGGTTGGTGGGACACGAGGATGTGGAGGCTCTGGAGCGAGTGCAGAGAAGAGCAACGAAGCCGGGGAGGGGGCTGGAGAAGAAGAGGAGCTGAGGGACACGGGTTGGTGGTTGACGGGATGGTTGGACTCGATGACCCAGTGGGTCCTTTCCAAGCTGGTGACTCTCTGATTCTCTGATCAGGGGCCTCCTGCCCCCTCAAGCCGCCCCTGGTGGTCCTGGTGGCTCCATCTCACCTGCACCACGCGCACCAAGCTCTCCGGGTACTTCTCGAAGACGGCGGAGAAGGCCTCGACCGGCAGGCGGAGCACAGTGGAGTCCTCGGCCGCCCGGGCACACACCGTCCGGTAGGGTCGCTGGTGGCCCTAGGGGACACGTGACACGGCATCAGCGGCCTCAAGAGGATGGCGAAGTCCAACCTGGCCACAGAGGGGCCTTGGGATGGATTGGATTGGCTCGAGGATGGACACGGTTGGGCTGGAGGGGTTTGAGGACCATCGGGGGGGCTTGGAGATGGCCCTGGTTGGGCTGGAGGGGTTGGGGGATCATTAGTGAAGCTTGGGGATTGCATTTAGAGGGCTTGGAGACAACCAGGATTGCGTTGAGAGGGCTTGGGAACCACCAGGACGATGTTTAGGAAGCTTGGGGACCATCATGATGATGTTTGGGAAGCTTGGGGACCACCACGATGACGTTTAGGGAGGTTGGGGACCACCACGATGACGTTTAGGGAGGTTGGGGACCACCACGATGACGTTTAGGGAGGTTGGGGACCATCACGATGACGTTTAGGGAGGTTGGGGACCATCACGATGACGTTTAGGGAGGTTGGGGACCATCACGATGACGTTTAGGGAGGTTGGGGACCACCACGATGACATTTAGGGAGGTTGGGGACCACCACGATGACGTTTAGGAAGGTTGGGGACCACCACGATGACGTTTAGGGAGGTTGGGGACCATCATGATGACGTTTAGGAAGCTTGGGGACCATCATGATGATGTTTAGGGAGGTTGGGGACCCCCACAAGCACCCTGAGAAGGTCTGGGGACCCCGAGGTGGCCGGTACCGTGATGACGTCGAGGATGCTGAGCAGGCTGTGGACGCTGTCCCCGGGGAAAACCTCCTTCATCACCGTCTCCTTCCCATCCTGCCAAGCACAAAGCCCTCGGGTCTCCTCCATCCTTGAGGTCCCCGGCCCCCTCGGGGTCCCCGTCCTCTCACCGGCTCCGTGAGGAGCAGCTCCAGCTTCCCCTCCTGGAGGACGTAGATGCTGGTGTCGGGTTGGCCGGGACGGAAGACGTAGTCTCCTTGCTGGCACTGCTGGAACACCATGTGCTTGCAGAGCTCCAGGAACAGCGGCTTCTCAAAGTGACCCAGGACCCTGCGGAGATGGTGACACGGGGGCCTCAGGAGCCGCTTATGGTCCTCAAGAGCCACTCGTGGTCCTCAAGGAGCCACCCCGTGTCCCTCAAGAGCCACTCGTGGTCCTCAAGAGCCATTTGAGGTCATCAGGAGCCACCCCGTGGTCCTCGAGAGCCCCTTGTGGTCCTCAAGGAGCCACCCTGTGTCCCTCAAGAGCCACTCGTGGTCCTCAAGGAGCCACCCTGTGTCCCTCAAGAGCCACTCGTGGTCCTCAAGGAGCCACCCTGTGTCCCTCAAGAGCCACTCATGGTCCTCAAGGAGCCACCCTGTGTCCCTCAAGAGCCACTCATGGTCCTCAAGAGCCATTTGAGGTCATCAGGAGCCACCCCGTGGTCCTCGAGAGCCCCTTGTGGTCCTCAAGGAGCCACCCTGTGTCCCTCAAGAGCCACTCATGGACCTCAAGAGCCATTTGAGGTCCTCAGGAGCCACCCCTATGGTGCTCAAGAGCCCCTCGTGTGCCTGGAGGTGGATCCTGACCTCCTTGGGAACAGATCTTGACCCCCAGGGATGGATCCTGACACCTGGAGGTGGATCTTGACCTCCCAGGACCAGATCCTGACACCTGGAGATGGTTCTTCACACCCTGGGACCAGATCCTGACACCTGGAGATGGATCTTGACCTCCTCAGGCCTGATCCTGACCTCCCAGGGCCTGATCCTGACCCCTGGAGGTGGATCTTGACCTCCCAGGGCTGGATCCTGACACCTGGAGATGGTGCTTCACACCCTGGGACCAGATCCTGACACTTGGAGATGGTTCTTGACCTCCTTGGGCCTGATCCTGACACCTGGAGGTGGATCCTGACCTCCCAGGGATGGATCCTGACACCTGGAGATGGTTCCTTACACCCTGGGACCAGATCCTGACATCTGGAGATGGATCTTGACCTCCTCGGGCCTGATCCTGACACCTGGAGAGGGATCCTGACCTCCTTGGGGACAGATCCTGACCCCCAGGGATGGATCCTGACACCTGGAGATGGATCTTGACCTCCCAGTGATGGATCCTTTCACCTGGAGATGGACCCTGACCTCCCAGGACCAGATCCTGACCCCTGGAGATGGATCCTGACCTCCCAGGGCCAGATCCTGACACCTGGAGATGGATCCTGACACTTGGAGGTAGATCCTGACCTCCCAGGGATGGATCCTGACACCTGGAGGTGGATCTTCACACCCTGGGACCAGATCCTGACACCTGGAGATGGTTCTTCACACCCCGGGACCAGATCCTGACCCCTGGAGATGGATCCTGACCCCTGGAGATGGATCCTGACCTCCCAGGGATGGATCCTGACCTCCCAGGGATGGATCCTGACCCCTGGAAGTGGATCTTGACCTCCCAGGGATGGATCCTGACCCCTGGAGGTGGACCCTGACCCCCCGGAGGTGGACCCTGCTCCTCACCGGACGTTCTTGAGCATGTAGAGCACCTCGGAGGGCAGGTGGGAATTGGCCACGTCGAACTCGGTCAGGTCGGCTTCCAAGACGGAGGGCGGCGGCTCCTTCATCTGCAGCGTGGGCAGCTCCTTCTGGATGCGCAGGAACCTTGGGGACAAGGAGACGCCGTGGGGGACGAGGCCACCACCCTTCCAGCCCCTTCTCCTCGGCGCTGGTGGCCCCTCACTTCTTGGCGATGTTGAGCATCTTGAGCTTCTTCTTCCCGCGAGGCCGCGAGGCGGTGGCCGCCGTGGCGTCCACCAGCGAGGAGGTGGATTGGGACACCTGGGGGGTTGAGGGACATCAAAACCAGGTTGTCACCCGCCACCGGTGGCACCACCGAGCGTCCCCCAGGAGGTGCCACCTCCCAGCGTCACCTTGCGCATGATCTTGCGGCCGTAGAAGAGGACCTTGTCCCGCTTGCGGAACCGATACTTGGGCGTCCCCGGCACGGGGATTCCTGGAGACACGATGGGGACACGTCAAGGCGGGGGGTGGCCCCAGCCCCTGATGGCCCCGAGGCCACCACCGTCCCCGAGGCCACCGCCGTCCCCGAGGCCACCACTGTCCCCGAGGCCACCGCCGTCCCCGAGGCCACCGCCGCGTCACTCACTCTTGAGACGGAGCCGGCGGACGGCGACCACGATGGCGGCAGCGACGGCGACGACGGCCACCAGGCCGAGAAGGGCCCACAGGACCTGGGGGAGGAGAAGGAGGAGAAGGAGGTCCCCGTGTCACCCCCCCCGGGAGGCACCTGGGGGACCGGTGGCATCGCCACCTTGGGGACACGGAGGGCTGGGAGGGGACCCCGAGGACATGGGGACACGGTGGGGTCCTCCTGAGGTTCTCAAATAGCGTTGGGGACCGGGACGCTGTCCCCAAGGACACGTTGGGGTCCTCCTGGGCTTCTCAACAGTGTTGGAGACAAAGACATTGTCCCCAAGGACATGGGGACATGTTAGTGTCCTCCTGGGCTTCTCAACAGTGTTGGGGACCAGGACACTGTCCCCAAGGACACGTTGGGGTCCTCCTGAGGTTCTCAACAGCCCTGGGGACCAGGACATTGTCCCCAAGAACCTAGGGACACATTGGTGCCCTCCTGGGCTTCTCAACAGCATTGGAGACAAAGATACTGTCCCCAAGGACCTGGGGACACGTTGGTGTCCTCTTGGGCTTCTCAACAGCGTTGGGGACCAGGACACTGTCCCCAAGGACACGTTGGTATCCTACTGAGGTTCTCAACAGCATTGGGGACCAGGACACTGTCCCCAAGGACACAAGGACACGTTGGTGTCCTCCTGAGGTTCTCAACAGCATTGGGGACCAGGACATTGTCCCCAAGGACACGTTGGTGTCCTCCTGAGCTTCTCAACAGCATTGGGGACCAGGACACTGTCCCCAAGGACACGTTGGTGTCCTCCTGAGGTTCTCAACAGCCCTGGGGACCAGGACGTTGTCCCCAAGGACACAGGGACATGTTGGTGTCCTCCTGGGCTTCTCAACAGCCCTGGGGACCAGGACACTGTCCCCAAGGACACGTTGGTGTCCTCTTGGGCTTCCCAACAGTGTCAGGGACCAGGACACTGTCCCCAAGGACACGTTGGTGTCCTCCTGAGGTTCTCAACAGCATTGGGGACCAGGACGTTGTCCCCAAGGACACGTTGGTGTCCTCCTGAGCTCCTCAACAGCCCTGGGACACCCCCCCCGGTGACACGAGGCCCCCTCCGTGTCCCCTCGGCGCTCACCACGTCCGTGAGGAGCTGCTCGTCGGCGAAGAGCTTGGGCAGTGCGGCCGCCAGCGAGGCCTCCTGGGGGGACAAGGGGACAGTCGGGCAGCCGGGGGCGTCCCCAGGGGGGCGGGGACGGGGCTGGAGGGGACAGTCCCCACCTCGGCCTCCTCCTGCGGCTCCGACTCGCTCTGCCCCATGGCCGAAACCTGCGGGAACGGAGAAGGAGGAACCGAAAAAAAAGGAGAAGTTTGGGGACACGGGGACCTCGGGGGGCTGGGAGGGGACTTCGGGGTCACCCGTGAGGACCTGGGTGGCTCCCAAGAAGGACCTTGGGGACCTCGAGGGGCTCACAGGGGACTTTAAGGTCTTCCATGAGGACCTTGGTGACCTGGAGGGGTTGGGAGGGGACTTTAGGGTCACCAAGAAGGACCTTGATGACCTCGAGGGGTTGGGAGGGGACTTTAAGGTCTTCTATGACGACCTTGATGACCTTGAGGGGTTGGGAGGGGACTTTAAGGTCTTCTATGAGGACCTTGGTGACCTTGAGGTGTTGGGAGGGGACTTTAAGGTCTTCTATGAGGACCTTGGTGACCTCGAGGGGTTGGGAGGGGACTTTAAGGTCTTCTATGAGGACCTTGATGACCTCGAGGGGTTGGGAGGGGACTTTAAGGTCTTCCATGAGGACCTTGGTGACCTCGAGGGGCTCAGAGGGGACTTTAGGGTCACCAAGAAGGACCTGGGTGACCTGGAGGAGTCGGAAGGGGACTTTAGGGTCATCTATGAGGACCTTGGGGACCTCAAGGGGTTGGGAGGGGACTTTAGAGTCACCAAGAAGAACCTGGGTGTCCCCAAGAAGGACCTGGGTGACCTGGAGGGGTCGGGAGGGGACTTTAGGGTCATCTATGAGGACCTTGGGGACCTCCAGGGGCTGAGAGGGGACTTCAAGGTCACCAAGAAGGACCTTGGTGGCCCCAAGAAAGACCTTGGTGACCTCCAGGGGCTCTGAGGGGATCTTGGTGTCCCCAGGAAGGACCTGGGTGACCTGGAGGGGTTTGGGAGGGGACTTTAAGGTCTCCAATGAGGAGCTTGGTGTCCCCAAGAAGGATCTTGGTGACCTTGAGGGGCTCAGAGGGGACTTTAGGGTCACCAAGAAGGAGCTTGGTGACCTCCAGGGGCTCAGAGGGGATCTTGGTGTCCCCAAGAAGGACCTTGGGGACCTCCAGGGGCTGGGAGGGGACATTAGGGTCACCAAGAAGGACCTTGGGGACCTCCAGGGGCTCAGAGGGGACTTTAGGGTCCCCAAGAAGGACGTTGGGGACCTCGAGGAGCCAGGAGGAGCCTTTAGGGTCCCCTTGGTGTCCCCCCCTTGGGGACCTCGGGGTGTCCCCCCCCCCCCCGCGAGGACAGGAAGCGGTGGCAGAGGTTGCACCACAGCCTGGAGGCCACGGGGGGGGGGGGGTCAGAAGTGCCCCCCCGGCCGCTATTGCCCCCCCCCCCCCAGGGTCAGAAGTGCCCCCCCCAGCCGCTATTGCCCCCCCCCAGGGTCAGAAGTGCCCCCCCAGCCGCTATTGCCCCCCCCCAGGGTCAGAAATGCCCCCCCCCAGCCGCTATTGCCCCCCCCCAGGGTCAGAAGTGCCCCCCCCAGCCGCTATTGCCCCCCCCCCAGGGTCAGAAGTGCCCCCCCCAGCCGCTATTGCTCCCCCCCAGGGTCAGAAGTGCCCCCCCCCCCGGCCGCTATTGCCCCCCCCAGGGTCAGAAGTGCCCCCCCCAGCCGCTATTGCCCCCCCCCAGGGTCAGAAGTGCCCCCCCAGCCCCTATTGCCCCCCCCCCAGGGTCAGAAGTGCCCCCCCCAGCCGCTATTGCCCCCCCCAGGGTCAGAAGTGCCCCCCCCAGCCGCTATTGCCCCCCCCAAGGCGACAATTGCCCCCCCCAGGGTCAGAAGTGCCCCCCCAACCGTTATTGCCACCTCGTCAGCTACAATTGCCCCCCCTCCAGGGCCAAAAGTGCCCCCTCCATCCCCTCCCCCATCCATTCCTGCCCCCCTCACCTCATATTGCCCCCCCCCGGCTACAATTACCCCGTCCTGCCCCCCCCCAGCACTCCTGCCCCCCCCCCGGCCCGTTTTACCCCCTCAGACCCGTTTTACCCCCACTCCCAACCCGTTCTGCCCCCCCCTCCAGCATCATTGCCCCCCCCCCAGGGCTTCTGCCCCCCCCCCAGCACAATCCCCCCCTTCTCTGGGGCTTTTTACCCCCCCAAACTCCCCCCTCAAGGCCGGTTCTGCCCCCCCCCGACCCGTCCTGCCCCTCACCACCCGCTTTACCCCCCCCCCGAGCCGTTTTACCCCCCCCCGGGCCCGTTTTACCCCCCCCGCCCCCCCAACTCACCGCCCCGCGGTCACTGCGGCCCCGCGGGCCCGTGGTCCCTTTAAGGCGGCTCCGCCCGTCGCGCGATGACGTCACAGGCCGGCGTCGGCGCCGGCTGGAGGGGGTGGGGGGAGAGGAGCGCGTCGCGGCGGCGCCGCCATGTTGGGAAGGTCAGAAAAGGAAGAAAAACAGGCCAGGGCGGCGGGCGCCATCTTGAGCGGGGCAGGTGTGACGTCATCACGAGGCGACAAGGACGGGGAGGGTGACAGCACCCCGAGAGCCAGGACACCCCTGTCCCCAGAGCCACCCCAGGGGGACAAAACCCCCAGGGCCCCCTTGTCCCCATCAGCCACCCTAGGGTGACAGCAGCCACACCCCCAGGGCCCCCTTGTCCCCATCAGCCACCCTAGGGTGACAGCAGCCACACCCCCAGGGCCCCCTTGTCCCCAGAGCCACCCTAGGGTGACAGCAGCCACACCCCCAGGGCCCCCTTGTCCCCATCAGCCACCCTACGGTGACAGACGCCAGGTCCCCCCCGTCCCCCCAGCAGGACAAACCCCACGGCTCTTCCCACAGCGTTTTATTCTCCAGCTGGGACACACTGGGATCCACTGGGATGCACTGGGACCCCACTGGGACACACTGGGATCCACTGGGATGCACTGGGACCCCACTGGGACCCACTGGGATCCACTGGGACGCACTGGGACCCCGCTGGGACACACTGGGACCCACTGAGACCCCACTGGGATGCACTGGGACGCACTAGGATCCCACTGGGATGCACTGGGACCCCACTGGGACCCACTGGGACCCCACTGGGACGCACTGGGACCCCACTGGGACACACTGGGACCCACTGAGACCCCACTGGGACACACTGGGATCCACTGGGACACACTGGGACCCACTGAGACCCCAATGGGACACACTGGGATCCACTGGGACGCACTGGGACCCCGCTGGGACACACTGGGACCCACTGAGACCCCACTGGGATGCACTGGGATCCCACTGGGATGCACCGGGACCCCACTGGGATGCACTGGGACGCACTGGGACCCCACTGGGACACACTGGGATCCACTGGGATGCACTGGAGCCCCGCTGGGACGCACTGGGACCCCGCTGGGACACACTGCGATCCACTGGGACCCCACTGGGATCCACTGGGACGCACTGGGACCCCGCTGGGACACACTGGGACCCACTGAGACCCCACTGGGATGCACTGGGACCCCACTGGGATCCACTGGGACCCACTGGAACGCACTGGGGCCCCGCTGGGATGCACTGGGACCCACTGGGATCCACTGGGACCCCACTGAGACCCCACTGGGACGCACTGGGACCCCACTGGGACCCCACTGGGATGCACTGGGACCCCGCTGGGACACATTGGGACCCACTGAGACCCCACTGGGATGCACTGAGACCCCACTGGGACCCCACTGGGATGCACTGGGACGCACTGGGACCCCACTGGGACGCACTGGGATGCACTGGGATCCCACTGGGATGCACTGGGACCCACTTGGACCCCACTGGGATGCACTGGGATGCACTGGGACACACTGGGACCCACTGAGACCCCACTGGGATGCACTGGGACCCCACTGGGATCCACTGGGACGCACTGGGACCCACGTTTGGGGGGGTCCCGGGGCTCTGGGTGCCCCCAGGAGGGGTTTGGGGGGGGGTCCCGGGGCTCTGTGTGCTCCCCAGGAGGGGTTTGGGGGGGTCACAGGGCTCTGGGTGCCCCCAGGAGGGGTTTGGGGGGGGTCACAGGGCTCTGGGTGCCCCCTAGGAGGGGTTTGGGGGGGGTCACAGGGCTCTGGGTGCCTCCCAGGAGGGGTTTTTGGGGGGGTCACAGGGCTCTGGGTGCCCCCCAGGAGGGGTTGGGGGGGGTCACAGGGCTCTGGGTGCCCCCCAGGAGGGGTTTGGGGGGGTCACAGGGCTCTGGGTGCCCCCCAGGAGGGGTTTGGGGGGGTCACAGGGCTCTGGGTGCCCCCAGGAGGGGTTTGGGGGGGTCACAGGGCTCTGGGTGCCCCCCAGGAGGGGTTTTTGGCGGGGTCACAGGCCAAGGTCCATCCAGTGGTCACGGGGACCCCCCCCCCCGGGTCCTTCGGGTCCCCCCGTCGTTAAAAGCAAACGATAAAATAAATTAAAAGGGTTGGGGGGGGGTCTTTCCCCCCCACCTCAGTTCACCAGCAGCGCCGGGTCTGGCAGAGCAGCCCTGAGGGAGAGAACGAGCAATTAATTAGGGGGGGGCAGGGGTTAATTAGGGGAGGGGGACAGGGGTTAATTAGGGGAGGGGGGCAGGGATTAATTGGGGGAGATTGATTTGGGAATTAAGAGCCTGGGGGGGGATAAAAGGAGCCCCCCCACCCCAAAAATGAGGAGAGAGTGATGAAAGGTGATTAATTAGGGGAAGGGGGGGTTGATTGGGGAATTAAGAGCCTGGGGGGGGATAAAAGGAGCCCCCCCACCCCAAAAATGAGAAGAGAGTGATGGAGGGGAGTGAGAAAAGGTGATTAATTAGGGGAAGGGGGGGTTGATTGGGGAATTAAGAGCCTGGGGGGGGGATAAAAGGAGCCCCCCCACCCCAAAAATAAGGAGAGAGTGATGAAAGGTGATTAATTAGGGGAAGGGGGGGTTAATTGGGGAATTAAGATTCTGGGGGGGATAATAGGAGCCCCCCCACCCCAGAAATGGGAAAGGAGTGATGAGACATGATTAATTAGGGGAAGGGGGGGTTGATTGGGGAATTAAGAGCCTGGGGGGGGATAATAGGAGCCCCCCCACCCCAAAAATGAGGAGAGAGTGATGGAGGGAAGTGAGAAAAGGTGATTAATTAGGGGAAGGGGGGGTTGATTGGGGAATTAAGAGCCTGGGGGGGGATAAAAGGAGCCCCCCCACCCCAAAAATAAGTATGGAAGGAGAGAGGGGACACGGGGAGGGACCTGAGGGCGAGGAGCTATTTTTGGGGCGCTGGCCAAGAGCCCCGAGGGCCCGGGAAGAGGCTGGAGACGCCGATCCAGGAGGACTCGGCGCCGGAACGAGACGCCGGCGGTGAAAAGAGCCACCAAAAGGTCCTCGGGGGGGGGGAGGGGACAGGGGCGAGGGGGGGGATCCCAGAGGGTTCCGAGGCGCCGGGTCGCTCACCGCTCGCAGCAGCAGAAGACGGAGCACGAGGCGGCCCCGTCGTGGCGGGTACTTGCCGGACTTGGGGCTGTCCTTGCACTGGGCGATGTAGGCCTGGAGCTGGGACACCGGCGGCTCCCCCTCGCACCGGTGCTGCGGACAGAGGACAGCGCGGAGCGGGTGGGTTCAGTTGGGGTTGGGGTCAGCGTTGGGCTTGACTTGAGTTGGGGTTGGGGTTGGGGTTGGGGTTGGGGTTGAGGTTGGGGTTGAGGTTGGGGTTGAGGTTGGGGTTGACGTTGGGGTTGACGTTGGGGTTGACGTTGGGGTTGGGGTTGAGGTTGGGGTTGAGTTGGGGTTGACATTGACGCTGGGGTTGGGTTGACATTAAATTGCGTTGGGTTGGGTTGAGTTGAGTTGGGGTTGAGGTTGGGGTTGAGGTTGGGGTTGAGGTTGGGGTTGGGGTTGGGGTTGACGTTGGGGTTGACGTTGGGGTTGACGTTGGGGTTGACGTTGGGGTTGACGTTGGGGTTGACGTTGGGGTTGACGTTGGGGTTGAGGTTGAGGTTGGGGTTGACGTTGGGGTTGAGGTTGAGGTTGGGGTTGAGGTTGGGGTTGACGTTGGGGTTGGGGTTGAGGTTGGGGTTGACGTTGGGGTTGGGGTTGACGTTGGGGTTGACGTTGGGGTTGACGTTGGGGTTGACGTTGGGGTTGACGTTGGGGTTGACGTTGGGGTTGACGTTGGGGTTGACGTTGGGGTTGGTGTTGAGTTGGGGTTGACGTTGGGGTTGACGTTGGGGTTGACGTTGGGGTTGACGTTGGGGTTGGGGTTGAGTTGGGGTTGACATTGACGCTGGGGTTGGGTTGACATTAAATTGAGTTGGGGTTGAGTTGACATTAAATTGCGTTGGGGTTGGGTTGGGGTTGAGGTTGGGGTTGAGGTTGGGGTTGAGGTTGGGGTTGAGGTTGGGGTTGAGGTTGGGGTTGGGGTTGGGGTTGGGGTTGGGGTTGGGGTTGGGGTTGGGGTCGACGTTGGGGTTGGGGTCGACGTTGGGGTTGGGGTCGACGTTGGGGTTGGGGTCGACGTTGGGGTCGACGTTGGGGTCGACGTTGGGGTCGACGTTGGGGTCGACGTTGGGGTCGGGGTTGAGTTGGGGTTGACATTGACGCTGGGGTTGGGTTGACATTAAATTGCGTTGGGGTTGAGTTGACATTAAATTGCGTTGGGTTGGGTTGAGTTGAGTTGACATTAAATTGCGTTGGGGTTGGGTTGACGTTGGAGTTGAGTTGACGTTGGGGTTGGAAGGGACCTCAAAGCTCCTCCAGTTCCATCCCCTCCCCCAGGGACACCTCCCACTGGATGAGGTTGCTCCAAGCTCCATCCGACGTGGCCTTCAACACCTCCAGGGGTGGAGGAGCCCCCACGGCTCTGGGCAGCCTGGGCCTCCTCGCCCTCACAAGAATCAAGGAATCGTGGAATGGGTGGGAAGGGACCTCAAAGCCCACCCGCTTCCATCTCCTGCCACGGGGACACCCCCCATTGGATGTGGTTGCTCCAAGCTCCATCCAGCGTGGCCTTCAGCACCTCCAGGGATGGAGCAGCCACCACTGCTCTGGGAAACCGGGGCCAGGGCCTCCTCACGCTCCCAGGAGAACGTTTCTCTCCAAGATTTCATCTCAATCTCTTGCGGCTCAGAACTTCCCCTCATCCTACCCATGACCGACAGCTCCTCCCCAGCTTTCCCGGAGCTCCTTTCCACACTGGAAGCTGCTCTGAGGTCTCTTCTCCAGGCTGAACAAGCCCAGCCCTCAGCCTCTCCTCGTACAGGAGGTTCTCCAGCCCTCACACCATCTCCGTGGCCTCCTCTGGCCTCGCTCCACCAGCTCCAAGTCCTTCTTGTGCTGAGAACTCCAGAACTGGACCCAGGACTCCAGGTTTGATGTCCCCATCGCGGAGCTGAGGAGCGGAATCTCCTCCCTCCCTGCTGGTCCCAGGGCTTTGGACGCAGCCCAGGACACGGTTGGCTTTCCAGAGCTTCTCCTCCACCAACACCTCAAGTTCTTCTCCTCAAGGCTGCTCCTCATCCCTTCTCCACCCAGATTATTTCGTGACCACCCTGACCCTGGTGCAAGATCTCGTTCCTTGGCCTGCTCGAACCTCATGAGGTCCCACAGCCACTAGGTTGGAGAAGACTCACAGGGCGATCAAGTCCACCCAGTCCCACAACCACTAGGCTGGAGAAGACCCACAGGGCCATCAAGTCCACCCAGTCCCGCAATGATTAGGTTGGAGAAGACTCAAAGGACCATCAAGTCCACCCAGTCCCACAACCACTAGGTTGGAGAAGACCAACAGGACCATCAAGTCCACCCAGTCCCACAACCTCTAGGTTGGAGAAGACCCACAGGACCATCAAGTCCACCCAGTCCCACAACCACTAGGTTGGAGAAGACCCACAGGACCATCAGGTCCATCCAGTCCCACAACCACTAGGTTGGAGAAGACCCACAGGGCCATCAAGTCCACCCAGTCCCACCTCTATCTTCTTGGAAGCTGAACCCTCCAAAGAAGAGGATTGGGATTTGTCCTCCTCAAAAAAGAAGGTGGCCCATGAAGCTCGGCTTGATGTCCAGGCCTCACCTTGATGGTCTCGTAGGAGCCGGTGATGAGGGCGATGAAGAGGCTGAGGACCATGTAGATGAAGAGGCTGATGAAGGTGTAGAGGTAGACCTGGCTGAAGAGCCACACCAGGTAGCTGTTCTGCTGCATCTCGGCGAAGGTCACGAACATGTCGTCCCCGTTGATGAGCGAGAAGAGGCACTCGGACACCATGGAGAGCGAGCGGAACTGCGAGGGGAGGGGCCAACGGGCTAGGAGCTCGGCCCAGGCCACCCCGTCCCCTCTCCCACCGCCGGGATGGACGCCGCCTCCAACCCAACGCAGGGATGGGTCGGCTTGGAAGGGCCCTCCAAGCCCATCCAGTTCCACCCCCTTGGCACGGGGACGCCTCCCACCGGACCGGGGGCTCCAAGCTCCATCCCAACGTGGCCTTCAACATCTCCGGGGACGGAGCAGCCCCAGGACAACCTGTTCCCACCTTCGTGGTGGAGAAGTTCCTCCTCGTGTCTGGTCTAAATCTTCTCCTCCCTGGTTTATCCCCGTTCCCCATCGTCCTGTCCCTCCCCAGCTTTCTTGGAGCCCCTTTCAGGTTCTGGAAGGTCACTAGGAGGTCTCCTCGGAGCCTTCTCCTCTCCAGGCTGAACAGCCCCAACTCTCTCAGCCTGTACGGGAGGTTCTCCAATCCCTCTGGAGACCCTTCCTGCCCTCCATCCGTGAATCCAACCTGTTCCAATCCCTCTGTAGACCCTTCCAACCACGGATCCAACCTGTCCAATCCCTCTCTAGACCCTTCCAACTATGGATCCAACCTCTCCAATCCCTCTGGAGACCCTTCCTACCCTCCAACCTGTGGATCCAACTAGTCATGATCCCTCTGGAGACCCTTCCTACCCTCCAACCATGGATCCAACCTCTCCAATCCCCCTGTAGACCCTTCCAACCATGGATCCAACCTGTTCCAATCCCTCAGTAGACCCTTCCTACCCTCCAACCATGGATCCAACCTCTCCAATCCCTCTCTAGACCCTTCCTACCCTCCATTCATGGATCCAACCTCTCCAACCCCTCTGTAGACCCTTCAACCACGGATCCAACCTCTCCAATCCCTCTGGAGACCCTTCCTACCCTCCATTCATGGATCCAACCTCTCCAACCCCTCTGTAGACCCTTCCTACCCTCCGCCCCGCGGCTGCCGGCTGTCACCGTGGTGTCCCCGTGCCGGGAGGCGCCGCGGGGCCCTCTCCGGGGGTGGTGGAACCTCACCTTGACGTGGTAGGGCCCCAGGACGATCCAGCCGCAGAAGCAGTAGCCCAGGTAGATGACGGCCACGCAGCAGCAGAAGCGCATGACGTCGGGGAGGGCCGCGCGCAGCGTCACGATGAGGATCTGGGGGGGGGAGGAGAAGCAGGTTGGGGCCCCCAGGGCCACCGTCCCCATCGATTGTCCCCTCCCCCTGCCCCGTGGTGGCCCCTGGACTCACGTTGTACTTCTGGAAGAAGGTGAGGTAGCGGATGACCCCGACCCAGACGAGCAGCGTGGACGTGCCCAGCAGGATGCTGCAGACGTCGTAGCCCGCGAAGTTCTGCGGGGACACGGGTGGCATCGGCCTCGGGGAGGTCCCCGCCCCGCCACGAGGTCCCCACCCCACGAGGTCCCCACCCCACGAGGTCCACAGTAGCCCCGACGCTGGCCCTGAGGCCTCCAACAACATCCCCAGAGGCTCCAATGTCCCCAACACCATCCTCAAGGCCATCAATGACATCCCCAGAGGCTCCAATGTCCCCAGCGCTGTCCCCAAGGCCACCAACAACATCCCCAGAGGTCCCAATGTCCCCAACACCATCCTCAAGGCCTCCAACAACATCTCCAGAGGCTCCAATATCCCCAAGGCCTCCAACAACATCTCCAGAGGCTCCAATGTCCCCAGCACTGTCCCCAAGGCCACCAACGACATCCCCAGAGGCTCCAATGTCCCCAACACCATCCTCAAGGCCTCCAACAACATCTCCAGAGGCTCCAATGACCCCAAGGCCACCAACGACATCCCCAGAGGCTCCAATGTCCCCAACGCTGTCCCCAAGGCCACCAACGACATCCCCAGAGGCTCCAATGTCCCCAGCGCTGTCCCCAAGGCCATCAATGACATCCCCAGAGGCTCCAATGTCCCCAACACTGTCCCCAAGGCCACCAATGACATCCCCAGCAGCTCCAATGTCCCCAACACTGTCCCCAAGGCCACCAACAACATCCCCAGAGGTCCCAATGTCCCCAAAGCCGTCCTCAACATCCCCAACGCCGTCCCCAGAGGTCCCCGATGCATCCCTAGAGGCCACCAACGTCCCCAAGACCATCCCCAGAGGTCCCCAATGCATCCCTAGAGGCCACCAACGTCCCCAAGACCATCCCCAGAGGTCCCCAACACCATCCCTAGAGGTCCCAACGTCCCCAGTGCCGTCCCCAAAGGTCCCAATGTCCCAAGCACCATCCCAGAGGTCCCCAACGCCGTCCCCAGAGGCCCCAATGTCCCAAACACCATCCCAGAGGTCCCCATCGCTGTCCCCAGAGGCCCCAATGTCCCAAGCACCATCCCAAAGGTCCCCAACGCCGTCCCCAGAGGCCCCAATGTCCCAAACACCATCCCAGAGGTCCCCAACGCCGTCCCCAGAGGCCCCAATGTCCCAAACACCATCCCAGAGGTCCCCAACGCCGTCCCGAGAGGCTCCAATGTCCCCAGAAGCCCCCATGCAGGTGGCAAGCGACCTCTGGGTGCCCCCAGCCACTCCACAGCAGCCAGACGGCCTGTCCCCTCGTTGCCACCTCCCTGTCCCCAAGGCCAAGGAGGTTCCTGGGGTCCCACCTGGGCCCTGAGCCCTCCGGGAGCCCCCACCGGGGCTCTGGTGGCATCTGGGACGGCTTCCCCGAGGCGTCGCCGTGGCCGTTGGGTGGTTTCCCTCTCGCTGGGCGGCACGTCCCCCTCCTCGGGGCACGAGGACAACCCCAGGGGCCACCTCCCAGCGTCTCCGGGAGCCGCAGAAGCTCGCGGCGGCCCCCCCCCCCCCGTACCTTGGACTCGATGCCGATCTTCATGATGGTGCCCAGCACGGTGAGGACGTCGCTGATGACCAGGAGGATGTACCAGCCGTTGAGGAACTCCATGCGGTCCGACAGGCACACGCCGCGGTTGTACCGGCGCCAGAAGAACCGGCTGAACTCCTGGGCCAGGAGGACAAAGAGGGGGCTTCAGCCACCGCCCCGAGAGCTTCGCTCGTCCCGCGGCATCTCCAGCTCAGAGCGAGCGGAAGGAAGAGGTCCCCATCCAAAAAGGCAGAAGCTTCCTGGTGGCAGCTCTGGGGGTTGAGGGCTCGCTCGGTTGGAAGAGGACACCAAGCTGGGGGGAAGTTTGGGGCGGCTGGAGGGTAGGAAGGGGCTACAGAGGGATTGGAGGGCTTGGATCCATGGTTGGGAAGCTCTACAGAGGGATTGGAGAGGTTGGATCCATGGTTGGAAGGGTCTACAGAGGGATTGGAGAGGTTGGATCCGTGGTTGAAGGGTCTAGAGAGGGATTGGAGAGGTTGGATCCATGGTTGGAAGGGTCTACAGAGGGATTGGAGAGGTTGGAGGGTCTACAGAGGGATCGGAGAGGTTGGATCCATGGTTGAAGGGTCTACAGAGGGATTGGAGAGGTTGGATCCATAGTTGAAGGGTCTACAGAGGGATTGGAGAGGTTGGATCCATGGTTGAAGGGTCTACAGAGGGATTGGAGAGGTTGGAGGGTCTACAGAGGGATCGGAGAGGTTGGATCCATGGATGGAAGGGTCTACAGAGGGATCGGAGAGGTTGGACCCATGGTTGGAAGGTCTACAGAGGGATCAAGACAGGCTGGATCCATGGATGGAGGGCAGGAAGGGTCTACAGAGGGATTGGAGAGGTTGGATCCATGGTTGGAAGGGTCTACAGAGGGATTGGACAGGTTGGATCCACGGCCAAGGTCAATGGGATGAGGTTCAACAAGGCCGAGTGCCAGGTCCCTCTCTTGGGTCGCACCAGCCCCATCAACGCTCAAGTGGGAAGCTCCCTGGTGGAAAGGGACCTGGGGGTGTCGGTTGAGGCTGAAGACGAGGCAGCAGTGGCCAAGGAGGCCACCAGCACCCGGCTTGGATCAGCCCTGGGTTCAGGGTTGGGCCCCTCACTCTGAGAGGGACATCGAGGGGCTGGAGAACATCTGGAGAAGAAGGAGAATGGAGCTGGGAAGGGTCTGGAGAGCGAGGGAAGGGGCTGAGGGATCTGAGGGGGGTTTGGTTGGAGAAGAGGAGGCTGAGGGGAGACCTCATCGCTCCGAGCGGCTCCAGGAGGGAGGTCGTGGGGAGGAACGGCCTCGAGATCCACCAGGAGAGGTTTAGGTTGGACCTTGGGAATGAGTCCTTCACGGGACAAGCCAGTGATGGAGCCTCCGTGGCTGGAGGGGCTCAAACCACGTGGAGACGTGGCACCTGGGGCCAGGGCTTGGTGGGCTGGTGGTTGGACTGGATCTCAGGGGGCTTTTTTCAAGCAGTTGCGGCGCAGAAGAAGCCCCACGTCCCACCGACTCACGTGCTGCAGCATCAGCCCCCGGACGATGGAGCGGGCGCAGAGGACGAAGGAAAGCGAGCAGACGAGGATGACGACGACGTCGAAGAAGAGCCGGAAGGAGTTGTCACCTGCAAGAAACAGAAGAAATCAGAGAAGCACCAGGTTGGGAAGGACCCACCAGATCATGGAGTCCAACCATCCCCACGTCCCTCAGCTCCTCTTCTTCTCCAGCCCCCTCCCCAGCTTCGTTGCTCTTCTCTGCGCTCGCTCCAGAGCCTCAACGTCCTCCTCGTGGTGAAGGGCCCACAACCGACCCCAGGAGTTGAGGTTTGGCCTCCCCAGAGCCACCCAGAAGCCCCTCAAGGTCCTCTTCCCACCTTCCTACCTCGCCCGAAGACGCTGGGGTCTTTACACTCTTTGATGTCGGCCTTGTTGTCCAGGTGGATCTTCACGCGGCCGCTGTGGGCCTTGTTGTCAAACGTGATCTAGGGAGGAGGAGGAGGAGGAGGAGGACGGTTCCCACCACGAAAGGAGCCCAAGGGCCGAGGCCACCGCGGCCGGGTCACCCCTCGGTGGCCCTGGGGGCACTCACGGTGATGGTGAAGGTGTAGCAGTCGGGGATCTCGTTGTTGATGATGGTTTGGATGTTGATGGCTTTGAGCTTGAACTGGATGGTGACGTTGATGAGTCTGCGGGGAGGGACGGGGCGTTAATCCTCCTCCCGGGCCTTCTCCAAGGGGTCCCGCTCCCGCTAAACCCCCGAAACGCGGAGTCAGGAGCTAAAGAGGCGGCACAGAGCAGGTGACCCCCTTCCCTGGAGGCGTGGAGCTCCAGGAGGGGCTTCCTGCAGCTTCAGAGGAGCAAACGTCAGCCAAGCCACCCCCGTGGCCACCAACTTTGCTTCTGAGGGAGGTTGGACCTCCTGGAAGAACTGGAACCACAAGCTACGACACAGTGGTGGATGCCCCAGCCCTGGAGGTGTTGAAGGCCACGTTGGATGGGGCTTGGAGCAACCTGATCCTGTGGGAGGTGTCCCCAGGGCAGGAGGTGGAACTGGACGGGCTTTGAGGTCCCTTCCAACCCAACCCATTCCAGGATTTGGGTTGGAACTAGATGGGCTTTGAGGTCATTTCCAGCTCCACCAACTCCATGATTCGTGTTGGAACTGGACGGGCTCTGAGGTCCTTTCCCACCCAACCCATTCCATGATTCATGTTGGAACTGGACGGGCTTTGAGATCCTTTCCAGCCCCACCAAGTCCATGATTCAGGTTGGAACTGGACGGGCTTTGAGGTCCTTTCCCACCCAACCCACTCCACAATTCAGGTTGGAACTAGATGAGCTTTGAGATCCTTTCCAGCTCCACCAATTCCATGATTTGCGTTGGAACTGGATGGGCTTTGAGGTCCTTTCCAGCCCCACCAAGTCCACAATTCAGGTTGGAACTAGATGAGCTTTGAGATCCTTTCCAGCTCCACCAACTCCATGATTCATGTTGGAACTGGACGGGCTCTGAGGTCTTTTCCCACCCAACCCACTCCATGATTCATGTTGGAACTGGACGGGCTCTGAGGTCCTTTCCAGCCCCACCAAGTCCACGATTCGGGTTGGAACTGGAGAGCCTTTGAGGTCCTTTCCAACCCAACGTGTTCCATGATCCCTTGACCTCTCGGCGCGGCCCCGAGAAGACGTGGCCCCACAACCGCAGGGCTTGGCCGGGGGCCACCAAAACCCCAACCGCTGGGGCAGAACTTCCTGAAGAAGCCAAACGCCGCGGTGGGTGGTGCAGGAGAGCCCCGGGGCCTCCAGGCCAGCTCCGTGGCCGCTGGAGAAGAGGCCGGAAGCAGCTGCCTCCTTGTGCAACCTCCGAGGTTTCAACATCTCCCTCGGCATGAGAGGAGGTTGCTTCCCATCCCACCAGAGGTTTCGAAACCCAACTTGGGGTTTTCTCCAGCTTCCCCATGAGGAATTCCCCGGGGTTGGACCTTCCCCCAGCCCCGAGGTCTTCCAATGCGGAGAACCTCGGGATGGGTTGGGTTGGAAGGGACCTCCAAGCCCATCCAGCTCCAACCCCGCCACGGGGACACCTCCCGCGGGATGTGGTTGCTCCAAGCTCCATCCAACGTGGCCTTCGACACCTCCAGGGATGGAGCAGCCACCGCTTCTCGGGGCAACCTGGGCCTCCCCAACCCTCCCAGGAGAACGTCTCGTCTCAATCTCTCGCAGCTCAAAGCCGTTTCCCTCATCCCACCCCTCCCCAGGTTTCTGGAGCTCCTTTCCACACCGGAAGCCGCTCCAAGGTCTCCCTGGAACCTTCTCTTCTCCAGGCTCCCCAACTCTCCTCGTACGGGAGGTTCTCCAGCCCTCGGATCATCTCCGTGGCCTCCTCTGGCCTCGCTCCACCAGCTCCAGGTCCTTCCTGAGCTGAGGATTCCAGAACCGGACCCCGATCCGGGTCCCTCTGGTCGGTGTCCTGAGCAAACCCGAGGTCGGCCTCCATCCCACGTCTCCAAAGCCTCCCCAGCACCCAACGGGACTTCCCAGGGGGTGGAGAAGGTGACGACGATGATTTACTTGTGGAATTTGAGGGTGAAGTTCTTGTAGCTGCGATCGAGCTCGGGAGGAAGAGGCTGCGGGTCCTCAGGATCCACCCCCAGGCAGTCTACGAGGAGGGAGAAATCATCTTCAGGGGCTCCCGAAGCCCACAGAGACCCCCGGGACTCTTCTCAAGAGCAAGTTGAGGAGCCACCAGCCTCCCAAGGGGGCCACGAGGAGCAATGAGGTGGCCACGAGGAGAAACGAGCCTCCCGAGGAGGCCACAAGGTGAACACGAGGAGCAATGAGGTGGCCACGAGGAGCCACCAGCCTCCTGAGGGGGCCACGAGGAGCCACCAGCCTCCTGAGGGGGCCACGAGGAGCCACCAGCCTCCTGAGGGGGCCACGAGGAGCAATGAGGTGGCCATGAGGAGCCACCAGCCTCCTGAGGGGGCCACAAGGAGCAATGAGGTGGCCACGAGGAGCCACCAGCCTCCTGAGGGGGCCACGAGGAGAAACGAGCCTCCCAAGGGGGCCATGAGGAGCAATGAGGTGGCCATGAGGAGCCACCAGCCTCCTGAGGTGGCCACGAGGAGCAATGAGGTGGCCACGAGGAGAAACGAGCCTCTTGAGGAGGCCACGAGGAGCCACCAGCCTCCTGAGGTGGCCACGAGGTGAACATGAGGAGCAATGAGGTGGCCACAAAGAGAAACGAGCCTCCTGAGGAGACCACGAGGAGAAACAAGGTGGCCACGAGGAGAAACGAGCCTCCCGAGGAGGCCATGAGGAGCCACCAGCCTCCTGAGGTGGCCACAAGGTGAACACGAGGAGCAACGAGGTGGCCACGAGGAGCCACCAGCCTCCCGAGGGGGTCACGAAGGGTGATGAGCCTCCCAAGGTGGCCACAAGCCTCCTGAGGTGGCCACGAGGAGCCCCGAGGTGGCCACGAGGAGCCTTTTGGGCCCCGCAGCGGCTTCGGGACAGCAGAGCTCGGTCCCAGCGTCCCCCAGACCCACCGGTGACGATCTCGGGGTCGATGTTGAAGGTGTCGTTGGCCGGGTCGATGCGTCCCTTGCGGTAGAAGCGCTGGCACAGCTCGAGGGCCGAGCGGTTGCCGGCGGCGTCTCCGCGCACGTAGGCGTAACGGCCAACGGTCTCGTTGGGAATGGCCAAGTACTGGAGGAGAAGGCGCTTTCAGACGCTGGGGGAGGCCCTCAAGGCCACCTCAGGGTCCCCTTCTCCAGCGCGCGGCCCTCACCTTCTCCACGGCGTAGAACATGCGCTCGTAGAGGTCCCGTTGGGTGTAGACGGCGTAGGAGTCGTCGGCTCCGTCCACGTAGTTCTTGAGGAAAAGGTGCTTGAAGGCCACGGTGTTCTCCTCCTTGAAGGTCACCACCATCTGGTTGCTCAGCCCGAAGAGGATGAGCTGAGGGAGGAAGGAGATGATCAAACCCTGGACCTGGTGGCTCCAAACCGAGGAGGGTCCAAACCGAGGAGGGTCCAAACCGAGGAGGGTCCAAACCGAGGAGGGTTGGCCCCGAAGATGCTCCAAGAAGGAGCAAAACCCGAAAATCTCGCGGTTGGGGGTCACCGAGAAGATGATCGACATCTCCAGGGGTTGGTCCCATCTCCACCTGCTTCCCCAGACACCGAGATGGAGAAGTTCCTGCAGCAAAGCTCCAAGCCCAGTGGCCCCAGTGCCCTGTGGCGCCTCTCCCAGTGGCCCCAGTGCCCCAAGCCCCCCTTCTCCTGTTGCCCCCCCCCCCCCCCCCAGTGCCCCAAGCCCTCCCCTCCAGTGTCCCCCCCGTGTCCCCAATACCCCAAGCCCCCCCTCTCCCCGCTGCCCCCCCGTCCCAGTGTCCCCTCTTAGCGCGTGTCCCCCCATCCCTCTTAGTGCCCCCCTTCTCTTAGTGTGTGTCCCCCTCTCTCTCAGTGTCCCCCCCGTTAGTGTCCCCCCCCGAGCGTCTCCCCCCTCTTAGTGTCCTCCCCCTCTCTCTTAGCGTCCCCTCCCCTCAGTGTCCCCCCCTCTCTCTTAGCGTCCCCCCCCTTAGCCTCCCCCCTCCCTCTTAGTGTGTCCCCCCTCCCTCTCTCTTAGTGACCCCCTCCTTAGCGTCCCCCTCCTCTCTTAGCGTCACCCCCCTTAGGGTCCTCCAGTGTCGCCCCCCCTCTCTCTCAGCATCCCCCCCTCTCTCTCTCAGCGTGTCCCCCCTCCCTCTTAGCGTGTCCCCTGTGTCCCCCCCCTCAGTGTCCCCCACCTTAGCGTCCCCCTCACCTCTCTCAGCGTGTGTCCCCCCCCACCCCCTCTCAGCATCCCCCCCCTTAGGGTCCCCCCCCCTCTCAGCGTCCCCCCCTCTCTCAGTGCCCCCTCCCCCTCAGTGTCCCCCTCCCCCTCAGTGTCCCCCTCCCCCTCAGTGTCCCCCCCTCTCTCTCAGTGTCCCCCTCCCCCTCAATGTCCCCCCCTCTCTCAGTGTCCCCCTCCCCCTCAATGTCCCCCCCTCTCTCAGTGTCCCCCTCCCCCTCAATGTCCCCCCCTCTCTCTCAGTGTCCCCCCTCCCCCTCACTGCCCCCCCCTCTGTGCCCCCTCCCCCTCAGTGACCCCCCTCTCTCTCAGTGCCCCCCCCCTCAGTGTCCCCCTCCCCCTCACTGCCCCCCCCTCTGTACCCCCTCCCCCTCAGTGTCCCCCCCCTCTCTCTCAGTGTCCCCCTCCCCCCCCCCTCAGCGCCCCCCCCGCCCCCCCCGGTACCTGCACGGTGACCAGCAGGATCTTGGCGAGCTGCAGCCCGAGCTTCACGGGCCGCCGGCCCCGCGCTCGGTACTTATCGCAGGGGCTCATAAAGAAATACTTGAGGCGGCGCCGCAGCTGCTCCTCCTCCTCCTCCTCCTCCGCCGCCGCCGCCGCCGCTCCCGGCGTCCCCGCCGTCCCGTACCCGGGCCCGGGGCCCAGCAGCCGCTCCGTCTCTGAACGGAAAACACCCGCTATAAACCCAAACCCCGGGTCTCCTCTCCAAACCCCCGAAGGCCCCGATGCTCCATACCCCCCCCAGCTCCCCGGTTACCGGAGGCGGCCGCCATGACGGCTCCACCGCCCCGCGCCCGCGTCACGTGACCACGCCCGCGTCACATGACCCCGCGCGCGCACCGCCTTTCCCGCCCACCGGGCCGCTTTGGCCACGCCCCCTCCTTTTCTCCGCGCTAGGGCTCGGACCAATCAGCGCGTGTCTCCAGGCAGAGGCCACTCCTCCCGCGCGGCTCGACCAATCAGCGCGTGTCCCCTGGCAGAGGCCACGCCCACTATGGGAC